>NW_005871052.1:17792088-17802604 GCF_000147115.1 Myotis lucifugus | reverse complement strand
CCTGGGTTTAATTTCTTCAAGGGCACATGCCAGGTTACAGGCTCTATTCCTAGTAGGGGCCATGCAGGAGGCAGCTGATCAATGATTCTCTCATCATTGATGTTCCTATTTCTCTCTCCCTCTCCTTTCTTCACTGAAATCAAACACAATATGTAAAAAATACATTTTTGGAATATTTGATCTAGATCTGTGACATAAGCCATTGGTATTTTAATAGGGATTGCATTAAGTCTGTCAATTGCTCTGAGTAATATGGACATTATAATGATGTTGATTCTTCCAGTCCATGAGCACGGTATGTGCTTCCACTTGTTTGTGTATTACTTTCTTTCGTTTTTAAATGTTCTATAGTTTTCTGAGTACAGGTCTTTTATCTCCTCAGTTAAGTTTATTCCCAGATATCTTATTTTTTAAAATATATTTTTATTGATTTAAGACAGGAAGGGAGAGGGAAAGAGAGATAGAAACATCAATGAGAGAATCATTGATCAGCTACCTCATACACCCACTACTGGGGATTGAGCAGTCAACCCAGGAATGTGCCCTGACTGAGAATAGAACTTTGACCTCCTGGTGCATAGGTGCATGCTCAACCACTGAGCCACACCTGTTGGGCACCAAGAATCTTATTTTTTTTGTTGTTGCGATGGTAAATGGGATTTTATTTTTTTTTAGTTTCTTTTTTTGAGGGTTCATTATTGGTGTATAAAAATGCCATAGATTTCCAGGTGTTAATGTTGTATCCTGCTACTTTGCTGAATTCATTTATTAAATAAAGCAATTTTATGGTGGAATATTTAGGGTTTTCTATGTACAATATCATGTCATCTGCGAATAATGACAATTTTAGTTCCTCCTTTCCAATTTGGATGTCTTTTATTTTTTCTTCTTGTCTGATCTCTATAACTAGGACTTCCAGTACTATGTTGAATAAGAGTGGTGAAAGCAAACATCCCTGTCTTGTTCCTGAACTTAAGCGAAATGTTTTTAGTTTTTGCTTATTGAATATAATGTTGGCTATACATTTGTCATATATGGCCTTTATTATATTGAGGTATTCCTGTATTGCCACTTTTCTGAGGGTTTTTATCATAAATGTGTGCTGGATTTTGTCAAATGCTTTTTCTGTATCTATTGATATGATCATGTGGTTTTTATCTCTCAATTTATTTATGTTATGTATCACATTTATCAACTTGTGAATATTGTACCAGACTTGCATGCCTGGAATAAATCCCACTTGAACATGGTGTGTGATCTTTTTATTGTATTGATGGATCTGATTTGCTAATATTTTTGTTGAGGATTTTAGCATCTATGTTCATCAGGGATATTGGCCTGTAATATTTTTAAAAAATTATTTATTATTTAAAGTATTGCATATAGTATTACATATGTCTCCTTTTCCCCCAATTGGGTAATACTCTTTGATTACAAGGTTTTTATCTGGTTTTTGAATTAGGATAATGCCGGCCTTGTAAAAATATTTTGAAAGTATTGCTTCCTCTTGCATTTTTTAAATATTTTGAGGAGGATACATGTTCTGTTTAATAAAACTCCCCTATAAATCCGTATGGAACAGAAATTTTGTTTGCTGAGAGGTTTTTTGTTTGTTTGTTTGTTTGTTTTTTTCTGTTTCAATTTCATCAGTTGTTATCGCCTATTCATGTTTTCTGTTTCTTCCTGATTCAGTTTTGGAAGATTGTATTTTCTAGGAATTTTTCCATTTTATCCAGGTTGTTCAGCTTCTTGGACTATAGGTGTTCATAGTATTTTCTTTCTTTTTTTTTTTTTTTTTTCTAGCCAACAATAGTCTTTTATTTTTTTTTTATTTTTCGCTTAAAGTATTACAAAGGGTATTACATAAGTGTCCTTTTTTTTCCCCCCCGCCCTTGACAAACCCCTACCCTCCCTTACCCCCCAGTGTCTTATGTCCATTAGTTATGCTTATATGCATGCATAAAAGTCCTTCGGTTGATCTCTTACTCCCGTCCCTCCTGCCCCCCAACTCTCTCTGGCCTTCCCACTGCAGTTTGGCAATCAGTTTGAGGCAGCTCTGCCTCTGTATCTATTATTGTTCAAAAGTTTGTAATGGTCTTTATTATCCATGAATGAGTGAGATCATGTGGTATTTTTCCTTCATTGACTGGCTTGTTTCACTTAGCATAATGCTCTCCAGTTCCATCCATGATGTTGCAAATGGTAGGAGTTCCTTCTTTTTAACAGCAGCATAGTATTCCATCGTGTAGATGTACCACAGTTTTCTAATCCATTCATCTACTGATGGGCACTTAGGCTGTTTCCAGATCTTAGCTATGGTGAATTGTGCTGCTACGAACATCTGGTTACATATATCCTTTCTGATAGGTGTTTCTGGTTTCTTGGGATATATTCCTAGTAGTGGGATCACAGGGTCAAATGGGAGTTCCATTTCCAATTTTTTGAGGAACCTCCATACTGCCTTCCATAGTGGCTGCACCAGTCTGCATTCCCAAAAGCAGTGCACGAGTGTTCCTTTTTCTCCACTTCCTCTCCAGCACTTGTCTTTTGTTGATTTGTTGATGATAGCCACTCTGACAGGTGTGAGATGGTACCTCATTGTTGATTTGATTTGCATCTCTCGATGATTAGTGACTTTGAGCATGTTTTCATATGTCTCTTGGCTTTCTGAATGTCCTCTTTTGAAAGGTGTCTATTTAGATCCTTTGCCCATTTTTTGATTGGATTGTTTATCTTCTTTTTGTTAAGTTGTATGAGTTCCCTGTAAATGCTGGAGATTAAACCCTTATTGGTGATAACATTAGCAAATATGTTCTCCCATGCAGTGGGCTTTCTTGTTGCTTTGTTGATGGTTTCTTTTGCTGTGCAGAAGCTTTTTATTTTGATGTAGTCCCATTTGTTTATTTTCTCTTTAGTTTCCAATGCCTTAGGAGCTGTATCAGTGAAGAAATTGTTTTGGCATAAGTCTGAGATTTTGTTGCCTTTGTATTCTTCTAGAATTTTTATGGTTTCCTGTCGTACATTTAAGTCCTTTATCCATTTTGAGTTTATTCTTCTGTATGGTGTAAGTTGGTGGTCTAGTTTCATTTTCTTGCATATATCTGTCCAATTTTCCCAACACCATTTATTGAAGAGACTATCTTGGCTCCATTGTATGTTCATGCCTCCTTTGTCAAAAATTAATTGAGCATATTGGTTCGGGCTAATTTCTGGACTCTCTATTCTATTCCACTGGTCTATATGTCTGTTCTTGTGCCAGTACCAGGCAGTTTTGAGAACAGTGGCTTTGTAATACAGTTTGATATCTGGCATTGAGATCCCACCTACTTTGTTCTTTCTCAGGATCGCTGCAGCTATTCGGGGTCTTTTTTTATTCCAGATGAATTTTTGGAGAGTTCGTTCTAGATCTTTGAAGAAGGCCATTGGTATTTTAATGGGAAGTGCGTTGAATTTATAGATTGCTTTGGGTAGTATGGACATTTTAATGATGTTGATTCTACCAATCCAAGAACATGGTATGTTCTTCCATCTGTTTATGTCTTCCTCTATCTCTTTTTTCAGCGTCCTGTAGTTTTCTGAGTAGAGGTCTTTAACCTCTTTAGTTAAGTTTATTCCTAGGTATCTTAATTTTTTTGGTGCGATGGTAAATGGGATTGTTTTTCTAATCTCTCTTTCTGAAAGTTCACTATTGGTATATAGAAATGCCTCAGATTTCTTGGGGTTAATTTTGTATCCTGCTACATTGCCAAATTCATGTATTAAGTCTAGTAGCTTTTTGATGGAGTCTCTAGGGTTTTGTATGTATATATCATGTCATCTGCAAATAAGGACAGTTTTACTTCCTCTTTTCCAATTTGGATGCCTTTTATTTCTTCTTCTTGCCTAATTGCAATGGCTAATACTTCCAGTACTATGTTGAACAGGAGTGGTGAGAGTGGGCATCCCTGTCTTGTTCCTGTTCTTAGGGGAAATGGTGTTAGTTTTTGACCATTGAGTATGATGTTGGCTGTGGGCTTGTCATATATGGCTTTTATTATGTTGAGGTATGACCCTTCTATTCCCACCTTTCTGAGAGTTTTTATCAAAAATGGGTGTTGGATTTTGTCGAATGCTTTTTCTGCATCAATTGATATGACCATGTGGTTTTTTTCTTTCAATTTGTTTATGTGATGTATCACATTTATTGATTTACGGATGTTGTACCATCCTTGCATCTCTGGGATAAATCCTACTTGGTCATGGTGTATGATCCTTCTGATGTACTGCTGGATCCGATTTGCTAAGATTTTGTTGAGGATTTTGGCATCTATGTTCATGAGGGATATTGGCCTGTAATTCTCTTTCATTGTGATGTCTTTACCTGGTTTTGGTATTAGGGTGATGCTGGCTTCATAGAATGAGCTTGGAAGTGTTCCTTCCTCTTGAATTTTTTGTAGTAGTCTGAGGAGGGTAGGTTTTAGTTCTTCCTTGAATGTTTGGTAGAACTCCCCTGTGAAGCCGTCTGGCCCTGGACTTTTGTTTGCTGGAAGCTTTCTGATGACTGCTTCAATTTCTTCCATAGTTATTGGCCTATTGAGGTTTTTAGATTCTTCCTGATTGAGTTTTGGAATGTTGTATTTTTCTAGGAATTTGTCCATTTCCTCCAGGTTGTCTAGTTTGTTGGAGTAGAGTTGTCCGTAGTATTGTTTAACAATCATTTGTATTTCTGTGGGGTCTGTTGTTATTTCGCCTCTATCATTTCTGATTTGGTTTATTTGGGACCTTTCTCTTTGCTTCTTGGTGAGCCTGGCGAGTGGTTTGTCAATCTTGTTTATCCTTTCAAAGAACCAGCTCTTGGTTTCATTGATTTTCTGTATTGTTTTTTTGGTCTCTATGTCATTGATTTCTGCTCTAATCTTTATTATCTCCTTCCTTCTGCTCACTCTGGGGTTTTCTTGTTGCTCTCTTTCTAATTCTTTGAGTTGTAGAGTTAGATGATTAACTACCATTTTTTCTTGTTTTTTGAGATAGGCCTGTAGAGCTATAAACTTCCCTCTCAGGACTGCTTTCATTGTGTCCCAGAGGTTTTGGATTGTTGTGTTTTCATTGTCATTAGTGTCCAGGATGTTTTTAATTTCTTCTTTGATGTCATCGGTAACCCAATCAATATTTAATAACATGCTATTCAGCTTCCAAGTGTTTGAGTATTTTGGGTTGTTTTTATTGTAGTTTATTTCTAACCTTATGCCTTCATGGTCTGAGAAGATGCTTTTTATGATTTCAATCTTCTTGAATTTGGGTAGATTTTGCTTTTGACCTAATATGTGGTCTATTTTTGAATATGTCCCATGAGCACCTGAGTGGAATGTATATTCCATGGCTTTGAGGTGAAGTGTTCTGAAGATGTCAATTAAGTCCATCTGATCTAGTGAGTCATTTAGGATTGCTGTTTCTTTGCTGATTGTTTGTCTAACGGATTTATCCAGTGATGTCAGTGGTGTATTAAAGTCCCCTACTATGATTGTGTTATTGTCGATATCTCCCCTGATATCTTCCAGAAGTTTTCTTATGTATGTGGGTGCTCCTGCATTGGGTGCATATATGTTTACCAGGGTTATATCTTCTTGTTGTATTGATCCCTTTAGTATTATGAAGTGGCCTTCCTTATCTCTGGTTATGGCCTTCACTTTGAGATGTATTTTGTCAGATATAAGTATTGCTACCCCAGCTTTCTTTTCCTTTCCATTTGCGTGAAAGATATTTTTCCATCCCTTCACTTTCAGTCTGTGTGAGTCCTTTCCAATGAGGTGGGTCTCTTGTAGACAGCAGATGTATGGGTCATGTTTTTTTATCCATTCAGCCACTCGGTGTCTTTTATTTGGAGCATTTAGTCCATTTACATTTAAAGTTATTATTGAAAGGTACTTGTTTGTAGCCATTTCTTTTTTTGTGTGTGTGTGTGGCTGTTTTCTTTCTGAGCTTGATGTTTCTTCTTTTTAGATCAGTCCCTTTAGCATTTCTTGCATGGCTGGCTTTATGGTGATAAACTCCCTTAGCCCTTTTTTGTCTGTGAAGCTTCTTATTTCCCCTTCAATTTTGAATGATAGCCTTGCTGGATAGAGTATTCTTGGATTCAGTCCTTTGCTTTGCATCACTTTGTAGATTTCTGTCCATTCTTTTCTGGCCTGATGTGTTTCTGTTGAGAAATCATTTGATAATCTAATGGGAGATCCCTTGTATGTTACTTTCCGCCTCTCTCTTGCAGCCTGTAAGATTCTCTCTTTATCCTGAACATTTGCCATGGTAATTATGATGTGTCTTGGTGTGGGTCTTTTCGGGTTCACCTTGTTTGGGACTCTCTGGGCTTGTGTGACTTTTTTCTTCCCCACCTCAGGGAAGTTTTCTGATATTATTTCTTCGAATAGGTTTTCTAATCCATGTTCATCTTTCTGTTGTTCTGGCACCCCTATTATTCGTATGTTGCTTCGTTTCATGTTGTCCCAAAGTTCCCTTAGGCTCTCTCCTGTCTTTTAATTTTTTTCTCCATTTGCAGTACAGTTTGAGTGTGTTTTGCTTCCTTGTCTTCTAATTCACTGATTCGGTCCTCCGCTTCTCCCAGTCTACTGTTGATACTTTCAATGGTGTTTTTTATTGCAGCTATGTCGCTCTTCATTTCTTCTTGGGACTTACTTAAGTTGTTGATTTTTTCACCTGTTTCTTCTAGCTTCTTGCATACGTAGTTGAGTTTTTCATCTGTTTCTTCTTGCTTCTTGAACATCCGGTGCATGTACTCTAGGAACCTTATTCTGAATTCTTTTTCCGTCATGTTGCATATCTCTGTCTCACTTAGCTGCTTTTCTGGCGAGTCCTCCTTTTCTTTCCTTTGGGGGTTTCTTTGTCTACCCATGTTTGATCTCACTGACATTACTAGTTGTTGAATCGTTCAGTTGTTGAATCGTTCAGTGGCTGGACCCTGGGTGGCAGTGGCTGCTCCCTGGGTGGCAGTGGCTCCTCGGTCTGTGGTTGCTCCTTGGGCGGTTGTGGTAGCAGCGGCTCCTCTGTTGATAGCAGGGCCTCTGATGGGTGCTGTTCACAGTTGTGGTGGCTCTTCTGGCTGGTGGAGGGAGGCTTCAGACGCAGCAACTGTTCCCCAGGCAGAGCGTGTGGTGATCAGGAGGCCGCTGTTGCTTGAATCTGTTGCGTTGATTTAGAGGCACAAAATACAACACAACAAGGCACAACGTACCAGGCACTGAACACTATTGTATTTACGATATTACTAACCCCAAATAAAGGTGGCCACCCGAGCTAAGAGAGTTGGGAGATAAGGGGGAAAGAAGAGAAAAAGGTAGAAGAGAAAAAAGAAAGAAAGAAAAAAAGGAGTGCAAAGATGAGATTGGAAAAGGGAGGGGAAAAAGAGGAGGAGAAAAAAAAAAGAAAGAAGAAAAAAAGTAAGAGAGAAAAGAAAGTGAAGTGTAAAAGGGGGAGAGACTATTTATGTGAGGAGAAAACTCCTATAGGTCCGCCACTAATACCAACAAATTGCAGCAACAGATTCCTGGAGATGAATACAAACTACAAACAACCAATAATATCAAGGACGCAAGGGGACAGAGAAGCGCAGAAATAACCGGGGGGGGGGGGGTAGAGGGAGGGGCAGGAAAATAAAAAGAATAAGCAGTCTAACCTCACAAACACAAAACAAAAAAAAAAACAAACAACAACAAAAAAAAATATACTCGTCAATCAGGCAGACAACGATAAAACAATAGAGAGAGAAAAGAAGAAGAAGAGAGAGAAAAAAATGGATAGTGAAGGAAGATGAGGGAAAGGTGTATAAGGATTTAGAACAGGGGTTTGGACATAGGATATTTAAGCAGGGTTAAATTTTGACAGAGGATAAAAAGAATAGGGAAGATCTAAAGCTGGAGTAGGGTAAGAGAAACAGGACAGCAAAAGGGAGAAAGTGGGGAAGATTGTTTAGCACAGAGGCAAATTGAGGTAGAGAAAAATGTTGCTAAAGGAACGATGAAAATAGAATGGAGAACATTAGTCCCAAAATAAAATAAAGACAAGATAAAATGACACTTTAAAAAATGGTAAAATGGTAGCGGTAATAATACTAGTTAAAAATAAAAATGTAGTAGCTGAAAGGGCAAAATCGGGTGATGGAGAAAAAAGAAAAATGAAAAAAAAATGTTTTCTTAGTTAAAAGGAGAAAAAGTAATTTAAAAAAATAAAAATAAAAATGTGCAGTAATGCAGGTGCTTCAGATCTTCTACTCTTCTTATTGGCACGCCGGGAACTCAGGAGGATGTTGACTTTCCCTCTGATACACTGTTCCTCCTTGTTGTAAGCCACAGTCCTTATTGCCTTATCTGTATTTACAGAGGAGTCAGTTCGTGGCTCTGCCTCAGGGTGGCAGTGTGTCTGGGTTGACCTCCGAGGCTATAAGTTCTCTCCGACCAGGAGCTGCCTATTGTACCTGAACCAGCTCCGCCCAGAGGAGGTTCCCCCAGCGCCACTCCCAGATCTGTTTCCCAGGCTCCCCAAAAACAATCTTCCCCTACAAGCTCTGCTAGTGACCCCAACTGGGCACTCACATGCACTGGGCTCAACAATGAAACCCACAGAAGTAAGAGGAAGTGTGCGAACAAGAGCCTGGGAAGCTGCTGGAACTCGCAGGGTTCCACCCTCCAGAACCGCGCGGAGTGTCTGCGCGCGCCCAAGCCCCCGGCAAGAGGCACGGATTTTGGAGAGCGCGGATTTTGGCGGACGCAGATTTCCCCTGCGCCCGCGCGCGCGCGTTCCTTGCTCCAACCTGAACTGCGAACCGTACCTTCGAGGCAAGTCCAACCTTTCCGTGGAGGGGTGCAGGTCTCCCCTTGGCTCTTGCAGTCGCGCTGTTTGCGAATCGCTGCCTCCGGGTCAGTAGCCGCTGGGCTAGTAGCCGATCTCTGGATGCCGGTGAACGCTGCCTGAGATGGCGCGGTCCCGCCGCTGCGCTGGCGCCCAGAGGGAGGTTTCAGCCTCAATCTCCAACCATCCGCACTTTTTAGGAGTTTTCTGTCTTTCCTGGCTGCAGACTGTCTCTCAGCTGAACCTCCCCAGCTTAATCGGGCTGATTGTTACCCGTTTCAGCTGCTCGCCCCCATCTGGTCCGGGACAAAGCACCAACATGTCCGTCTAAGCCTCCGCCATTTTCCCAATTTTCGAAATGACATACTTTGATTGATGTGGTAGATTAGATTACTGTTCAAAAATATCTACTTTCTCCTCCCAACTCCATGGAATGAATATACCTGCCCACACCTTGACTTTGAATTTAATTATATGACTTTCTTTGGTCAGTGGGATGTTAACAGATGTGAGGTAATCAGAGACATGAAATATATGTGTCTCTCGTGCTTCTGTGATCACCATAAAAAGAGCTGCACCTTCAGCACGGGTCCCAGAATAAATATATATAAGCAGACCCAAGTATATCTTTTACAAGGAGACAAATCCAGCTGGATCTGGAGCTTAAAGCAGAGCTGCTTGGCTGAACCCAGTCTAGATGAGCCAACCACTGTCAATCTACAGACTTGTGAATGAGAATAAATGGTTGTGTAACCAGACAATCAATGGGTCCAGGTTGCCTGTCACTACTGAGACAATTAAGCAGAGACAGGGTTGAATCATTATCAGCATTTACAACATTATAGGAGAGCAGCAGGTCATCCACAAAAATCTGTTCAGCAACCTCCCATAAACCAGCTGCTTATATAGGATATGGGGAAGTGGGTATTATAGGCATGGGGAAGTAGGATATTTGGGCTGGGCTGGGACTCCATTGTTTGGGCAACAAAGTTGTTAATCTTTCCATGATAATAGGCAGTTCTTGAATGAGAAGCAACCCCATTCCAAGGTTGACTGCCAGGTCCAAGGTTTACTCCCAGGTCCTGGGGATGTACAACTCCCAGCCAGGTTAGAATGTCCTTTCTTTAACCAACACAAGGTAATAATGGTTAACAGAGCATGATTGATATTTCCCATAACCATAGCTAGTCCCCAGTATTCTATTTCTGCCCCTAACAGTTGTTCTTTAGAGTCATTGAGTGTGAGGTCCTTTCTGTTTAATTTTTCCTTTGGCATTACTGTAAATTTTACCCGGCCATTTCAGGTATCTTTGAGTAATTTCTTATGATCTCTGTGTTATGCCCAGATTTCAGGATCCCTAAGAAACCACATCAGGGAGCCAGCCAGTCCAATGCAAAAGCATAAGAGTCTTTATTCGAGCTAGCTCGGCTCCCCCACCTTGCCGACGCAGCGACAGGAAGCAGAGAGAGAAAACTCTGTATGGAGATGGGTTTTATAGGGGGTTGGAGTAAGGGGAGGAGAAAGGGCTGTGGCCTTGCCGATTGGCCAGGTGCAAGTCGGTGTCTTGTTCCTGGGTGTGGCTAGCAGAGCTTAGACTTCCCGGAAGAAGCTCCTTGCCAAGCACATGGCCAAGGTAAGTTGGGGCGCTTACCCTGGGGCAAGATGGAGGGCGTAGCCC
>NW_005871052.1:17761318-17791988 GCF_000147115.1 Myotis lucifugus | reverse complement strand
GGGGGCTGAGGAGGGGTTTTAAGGGCAACAGCTTTTTGGTGTAAGGTGTAAGATAGCCGTTTCAATTTTTTAATGACCGGTTTGGCAGTATAGTGCATATGGCTGGCTATCAGTCCAGATATAGGGATTTTGTATTTTTGTCTGCCAAGAGCATCTTCTCCTGATGAAAAAGGCTCCCCCCCCCATTTAAGCAATCCTATCCTACATAATCTATCTATATCTCTGAAAGGGTAATATGCTAATTGGACCAGGTCGACTGGCCATCTTCCGGATGTCCAACTTCCTTCCAGACAAAGCCATGGTGGTGGAGGCTGAGGCAGAGGCCATTAGGCGCAATCAGGCCAGCAGGGAAAGGCAGTTAGGGGTGAGATAAGGCCAGCAGGGGAGGGAAGTTAGGGGTGATCAGGCAGGCAGGGGAGGACAGGTGGGGGCGGGATCAGGTTGGCAAGGGAGGGCAGTTAGGGGTGATCAAACATGCAGAGGCAGTTGGAGGTGAGATCAGGCCAGCAGGGGAGGGCAGTTAGGGGTAATCAGACAGATAGGCAGAGGTAGTTAGGGGAAATCAGGCATGCAGGCAGAGAGGTTATGGGTGATCAGGCAGGCAGGCAGAGGGGTTAGGGGAGATCAGGCAGGCAGGCGAGTGGTTAGGAGCCTGCGGTCCCAGATTGTGAGAGGGATGTCTGACCGCCAGTTTAGGCTCAATTGGAGAGGGTGCAGGCTGGGCTGAGGGAACCCCTCCATGCACAAATTTTGTGCACCGGGCCACTAAAATATATATATTCTTATTTTTATAGCAGTCCCTTTAACATTTCTTGGAGTGCTCATTTGGTGGTGATAAACTCCTTTAGCCTCTTTTTTTTTTTTTTGTCTTGGAAGCTCTTATTTCCCAATCTATTTTGAATATAGCCTTTCTGGGTCAAATAATGCTGATTTCAACTCCTTGCTTTTCACTACCTTGAATACTCCATGCCAATCCCTTCTGGCCTGTAGATTTTCAGATGAGAAATCAGCTGAAAAACTTATGTGAGCTCCTTTGTAGGTAACAAATTGCTTTTCTCTTACTGCCTTCAAGATTATCTGTCTTTAATTTGTCATTTTAATTACAATATGTCTGGGCATGAGCCTCTTTGGGTTCTTCTTGCATGGGACTCTCAGTGTCTCCTGAACTTGTGTGACTTTCCTTCACCCAGTTAGGGAAGTTTTCTGCCATTATTTCTTCAAACAGGTTCTCTATCACTAGTTCATTTTCTTCACTTTCTGGTACTCCTATGATGCGGAAATTATTACATGTCTTGTTGTTCCACAGGTAGCTCCCTTAAACTGTCCTCCTATTTTTTAACTGTTTTTTTTTCTTTTTCATTGCTTGATTGAGTAATTTTTCCCATCATCTTCTAATTTGCTGATCCAGTCCTCACCATCCTCTAATGTGCTGTTTATTCCTTCCAATGTATTCTTTATTTCTGCTATGTCATTCTTCATTTCCAACTGGTTATTTTCCATAGTTTCTATATCATTCCTCATGCTTTTGATCATCTTTATAATCATTACTCTGAATTCTATACCTGATAAATTGCCTACCTCCATTTCATTTAGCTCTTCTTCTAGAGCAGTGGTTGGCAAACTGTGGCTCACGAGCCACATGCGGCTCTTTGGCCCCTTGAGTGTGGCTCTTCCACAAAATACCGACTTCTGCACATGGGCCACGAAGTTTCAATCGCACTGTACATGCACGCCTGCACGTGGTATTTTGTGGAAGAGCCACACTCAAGGGGTCAAAGAGCTACATGTGGCTCCTGAGCCACAGTTTGCCAACTACTATTCTAGAGAATTCTCTTGTTCTTTCATTTAGGGCTTGTTTTTTATGACTCCTCCTTTGTGGCTGCCTGTTTGGATTTGTTTCTATGTATTAGGTAGATCTGCTGTGACTCCCAGTCTTTTTGAATGGTATTTAGTGCAGATCAATGTAAGACACAGTTTGTGACTGGACCTGAGTATCCTGTTTGGAGCTATCAGTGATCCATAGCTTGTGGCTTTCTCTGCTGGGGTTGGTTGCATTTGTAAAGGAGCAAGATGTGTACCAATGTCTGCTTTTCCTAGCTCAGGTTCCAGAATCATATCTGGCAAAGCATCAATGAAACCATAGATCCGCCCCTGACTGCAGGCTGATTGTTATTCTCAGTCCCTTAATGAGTGTCAACCTATAGACCAAAGCAAGGTGTAAACTCCACAGGGTGGTGCAAGAGGTTTGTCGATGGGTGAGGTAATTGCTATCTCCTAGGCCCGTGGCCAGCAAACTGCGGCCTGCGAGCCACATGCGGCTCTTTGGCCCCTTGAGTGTGGCTCTTCCTAAGCTTTAGGAGTACCCTAATTAAGTTAATAACAATGTACCTACCTATATAGTTTAAGTTTAAAAAATTGGCTCTCAAAAGAAATTTCAATTATTGTACTGTTGATATTTGGTTGTGTTGACTAATGAGTTTGCCGACCACTGCCCTAGGCAAAAGCTGCCTGGATGGTAAAGGTCTGCCTGAAAGATGTCCTCTGAAGTATGGGGAAATGACTCAGCACAGGAATCCAGGTGGCTGCCTTCTGAGCCCTATCCCTAGAGCCACCAACCCTTGGCTCTCATCACACAGCTCTAGATTACTCTGCCCTTCCTCTGCTGGAGCTCAAAGAGAGTAGCTGCATATGATATTTTGTGTCTTGGTCCTTTAAGAGGATGTCTACATTTCCACCTGTCTCTTCCTGACAGACAGAAACTCTGCTACTTTTACAGCCAGCTGTTATGTGGGCACCTTTCTCAGTTCGGTGCTCTGGGCTGGGGAGCTCAACTTGGGGTTCTCAGTGGGAATCCCCCAGAGTTGAGATATCTCTCCTGAACTTCAGCTGTTGCCTCTTTTGCACTTCCTACAAGTCTATATGTGGTCTCCATTTTATATTCTTGGTTATATGGGTTAATCAAGATGGCTTTTCTGTATTTTAGTAGTAATTCAAGTTTGGTCCTGGGAGAATGTTAGTGTAGCTTTCACTTAATCAGGCACCATCTTGTAATTCTTCTGAATTCTCCTTGGAAAATGAAAATGTTCTGGGACTTTACAGTTGTACAACATTGCCAATGTACTAAATGCCACTGAATTGTATACTTTCAAATGGCTAATATGGCAAATTTTATATTACAAAGTATATTGTCACAATTAAAATAAAATGGCAAGAAATGCAGAATTATACAACATGATAACACAAATTAAAGCTGAAGTAGCTATATTTGAGACAAAGCTGACTTCAGAAGAAGGAAAATTATCAGGGATTGAGAAGAGTATTACATAATGCTAAAGGAGTCAATTCTCTAATAATAACCATTTTTCATGTGTATTAATAACCCCCAAACGAGCATCAAAGTATTTGAGGAAAAAAACTGATGGAATGTAAAGAAAAATATACAAGCCATTATTGTAATTAAAGAGTTTAACATTCCTCTTTTAGTAATTGATAAATTGAATAAGCAGAAAATTCAGTAAGGGTATCATTCAGTAAGGTCAACAGCCCAATCATTTAATTAGAACTCATTAATATACATACAACACTTCATCCAGCAGCACCAGATACATATTCTTATCAAACTCACATGGAACAGTCATTGACATAGGTCACATTTTGGGCTATAAACACATCTTTATAAATGTAAAATAATAGAAGTCACACAAAGTATGTTCTCAAACTACAAAGACTGCAAATCAATAAAAGAAAACAGGGGAAAACCCAAAACATTTGGAGATAAAACAACATGCTTCCAAATAATATTTGTGTTAAAGAAGTCTCCAAAGAATTTGAAAAATACTTTAAACTAAATACAAATACAACTTATAAAAATGTTTAGGATTCCAGAAAAAATAGTGTTTTCAGGGAAATTTAAAGTATTAAATTCTTATACTAAAAATCTGAAATCAGTAATCTAAGTTTTGGCTTATGAAACTAGAGACAGAAGAGCAATGTAAGCATAATGCCAACAGAAGAAAGAAATAGAATTAAAAACAGAAAAACATAGAAAAAAAAAATTATGTCAACTTCCAGCCAGGATACTAAAGAAAAAAGAGAAAAGACATGAATTACTAATGTGAGAAAAGTAAAATGGGTCACTACTGGTCCATAAACAGTAAAAGGGTAATAAAGAAATATTATTATGAAGTTTGTGGCCACAGATTTGATCATTTAGATCAAAGAGACAAATTCCTTGAGAGACACAAATAAAAAAAAAAAAAACTTCAACATGTTTGGATGGTGGCCGAAGGGAAGGAAGGCTGCAAGACAGTGTGTGAGTGAGAGAGCTAAAGGAGAGTTCATGGATGTGTCTGTATTTGTGAGTGAGGGACAGTTGCCGGAGTCCATTCATTGTCTTCACTAGCTGAGTTTAGACAGAGACCCCCAAAAGCTAGTAACCTTTGAAGTCCTAGCAAAGGTCAGAACTGTGCACCACCCAGTTAATCTAGGAACCACCCAGTTAATTTAGGTAATAATAGTTGAAGCATCATCCCCACCTTAGTTTCCTTAATTCTTTAGATACTTATGTAGATCCTTGTTGATTATTGTTGATCAGGTATTCTTCCTATTCCTGGAAATTGTCTGCTGATCTGTGTGTCATTGAAACCTCCTTACCTAAGGCTACCCCAACCTCAATAAAAGATCGGAGTGGCCTGAGCTTAGGTGGAAGTCCTTCGGGACTTGCCCGCCTGGTCCCCCATTATTGCAAAATTATCTCGTGTCTTTTTCTCTCATTTGTTGTGCGGCTCCTCTTTCAGATACCAAACCCTACTCCACGGAGAACGTGGAGGGAGTGTTACTCGACATCTGGCGCCCGACGGGTAATCTGGAAGTGCAGGCTTCGCTGGAGCGAAAAAAGGAAGTTTTCACCGAAAAGGTGTGGAAAACTCACCGAAAAAAGGTGAGGGGAATTTTACCGCACACAATGCCCAGGATAAACTACAGAAGCCCAGGTCTGTAAGTAGGCTGGGAACGTTTTCTTAACCAGGATAACAAATGGGGCAGGATTTGGCTTTAAAAAGTAGATTTGACTCTAAAAGGTAAAAAATTTTATTATAGACTTTTGATTTGCATGTTTAAAGTGTTAAAATTTTAGAAGGTAATCTTTTACAGTTTTTGCATGTTATTATAGAATATAAACTTTGTTTTTCTTGAAAAAGGTACTCTTTTATTTTTTTTAAATTAATTAATTAATTAATTTTTATTTTTTATTTTTTATTGCTTAAAAAAATTACAAAGGGTATTGCATATGTGTCCTTTTTTTTTTCCCCGCCCTTGACAATACCCCGGCTTCCCCTACCCCCCAGTGTCTTATGTCCATTGGTTATGCTCATATGCATGCATACAAGTCCTTCGGTTGATCTCTTACCCACCTCCCTCCTGCCCCCCAACCCTCCCCGGCCTTCCCACTGCAGTTTGACAATCTGTGTGAGGCAGCTCTGCCTCTGTATCTATTATTGTTCAAAAGTTTATAATGGTCTCTATTATCCATGAATGAGTGAGATCATGTGGTATTTTTCCTTCATTGACTGGCTTATTTCACTTAGCATAATGCTCTCCAGCTCCATCCATGCCATTGCAAATTGTAAGAGTTCCTTCTTTTTTACAGCAGCATAGTATTCCATCGTGTAGATGTACCACTGTTTTCTAATCCATTCATCTACTGATGGGCACTTAGGCTGTTTCCAGATCTTAGCTATGGTGAATTGTGCTGCTATGAACATAGGGGTGCATATATCCTTTCTGATTGGTGTTTTTGGTTTCTTGGGATATATTCCTAGAAGTAGGATCACAGGGTCAAATGGGAGTTCCATTTCCAGCTTTTTGAGGAAACTCCATACTGTCTTCCATAGTGGCTGCACCAGTCTGCATTCCCACCAGCAGTGCACAAGTGTTCCTTGAAAAAGGTACTCTTTTACATCAGGCTGAAAAAATAGTGCCATGGTCATCTTAATGTGTTTTCTTATCCAAATTAAAAACTTAATTTGTATTTGGAATCTATCTGTAGTAAGAAATGAAACCCCGCTGCCGAATCTCTCTCTGGTTCAGAGAGATTCAAAGGTGGCAGGAGAGTGCAGAGCAATAAGCTCTCCAGCAATGAGATTACTTAATGTTCTATTTAAAAATTACCTGAGAACATGTCGGGAAGTGCAAAGTTTAGCCAAGGTCACCTTGGGTGCTGGCTATTACTTTGGAAAGCAAAAAAGGAAAAAATTTAAAATCTGTTTTTCTATTAAGCATGACTTTGGGAACAAATATGCCATCTGAGTCATTTGCTAAAACTTCCCCCAAAGCAGGATGTGGTGGAAAGGAAAAGGAAGCACATGGCTATCCAATATGGACGCCCGCTCCTCAAGTATTCTAATTCCTTCTTGTAACTGAAAAGTTTTACAAAATTTTAAAAAATGCGTCTGGGATTTCTGTTCACGTGTAAAGAGAAAACCTGGCTTTAAACTAATGTGCTCATTTTCCAATTTTGGACATTTAGATAGAGTTTTGAGCTGGAGTCTCTTTACAACTGTACAAAATAAAACCAAGACTGATTATTTCCTAAGGAAAATGGGAATTTGACCCAGGGTAGAAATGCTAGCTAGATTCTAGCAACAAGATTGGTATTTTTCCATAATAAAGTGATTTTTGAAATGTTAATGAAGCCTGTTCCAAAGCTAACTTTAAGACCTCTAAAAGGAAAATCAGTAAAATTTTATCTGTTACAAAAATTTGCTAAAGTAAATGCCTTAAAATAATTGGATTCAAATCTCAAGAATTATTAAAAATTTCTTAATTTCAAAAATCTAAGTAGCCCGGTAAAAAACAGGCCCTTTGTTAATTGAAAAGGCTGGCCAAAACATTTCTAATGAGAAAAGGGGCTAGTTGCTTCCCGCCTGTAGCAAATTCTTAAAGAATGTGGTCAATTTACATCTGATTGGTCCAGGGTAGGCCAAACCTATTTGCCAGCCTCAGGTGTGGTTTTCCAGAACCTCTGGAAACTTGAGACCTTGGGAGTTTACTGAATCAAATGATAAAAACTTATGTCTAAGTATTTTAAAGTGAAATAATATTGATCTGAGTGTGCTTCGTACAAAATCTAGAGGACAGAATTAAATCTGTTGGTTGATTATGTCTTGCATTTTTGAAATTTATTCTTAAAAATGTTACTGATTGAGAAATGCTGAATATTTGACTTGCCAGCTAAAAGTTTAAGATTAGAATTGAATTGGGAAAAACTGTATAATTATGATAGCTAAATGCCTAAAAAAGTAAAAATTTATCTTAAAGAAAATTTTTGTTTTTTTTTGAAATAATTAGAATTCAAAATATGTTGCTTATTGGTCTGATTAAAAAAGAGGATTAATTTTATGATCTCAACCAAAATTTTTAATATAAAAACCAGTTTAAATTTAATTGCAAAGAACAATGTAGACAGTCACCACTTTGGGCCTGGGCCACATAACTTGGCAGCCGCCATGTCAGCCACATGGCTTGCAGCTCCCCTGGGGGCAGCCATCTTGAAACAGCAAAGGCCCCTCCCTCTGATTTCGCCAAAAAGGAATGTCTTCTCACTGAGGCAGGATGGAATTTCAGGGGTGGAGCTTTAAGGCGGAATTTTTCTACAAAAAGTGTTTCTAGTCTCTTAAATCTAGAAAACCCGGCTTTCCTTAAACTAAGGACAATTAAAGGTTATATGTTCCCTCCCTAAACAAAAGTTAAATAGCTTATGTCAAAGTATTTAAAAGGGACTGATAGCAGTAATCCAATTTCTGTGACCCCAGCTAAAATTTTAAAACCAGTTTAAATTTAATTGATATCTCTTGATAATTATATGAAGTATATAATTTTTAAATTATATATATATATATATATATATATATATATATATATATATATATTTGATGGTCTTTCAAGTTGGATTTCAAAACTATAACCAAGGAATGACTTTGAGAAATTTCACGGGCCCTGAAATATTTTCAAAAGTTTATTCTCTCTTTTTAAAGGATTTTTTAATTTAGCCAAATTTAATATACTTGAAATCACATGGAAAGCTTCATCAAATAAAAATTAATAAATATATTTTAAGTTTTTGCCACTGAGAAAGGGCAAAACAATTTATTTTGTTTAATATTTCTTAAAATACAGCAGTGGAATTTTAAGATGTAATTTAAAATAACAAAAGCTCCTTGCTGCTGCATTTTAAATTAGGCTGGAGGTGGGGCAGCATTTGCTCCTTGTGAATCAGAAGTTTACTAAATACTAAATTTACTTGCTTCACTTTGCCTTTTTAAAAAATACTTAAATTACTATCTTTGTAAGCAATTGAATCCTAGTAAAGTAAATTCTTCTAAAAAGGTTACTGAAGGCTTCCCATGATTCCTCTGTATATGCATATAAGCCAAAGGGGATACTCTTTAAAAATATAATTGCTAACATTTATAGATTGTTGTTAAAATACTAAATCTGACAATAATTAGTCACCATAAAAAAAAATCACTTGAAATACATGGCTTTGCGGCAGTACTTGTTAAAATCTCAAAAGGCAACCATGTTTCTTACATTTGTTGCTTGTGTGAGAAAGAAGTGTCTGGAAGAAAATAAAAAGAGGTTTCCTTCAGATGTCTAACTAAAATTAAAAATCAATATATTGGGCCTCATAAGCTAAATTAAATAATTTGTGTTTTGGCTCCTTAAACAATGTTTATATAAATTTACCCAAAGACTAACACCAGAAATTTAATTAATAACTTAGGACAAGTAAAGTTAAAAGAATAAATGTTATTTCAAACTGACACAAATTGGAAAAGATAAACTACTACAATTTTTATATAGGACCTCCATCATTATACCAAAAAATACTAGGCAGGAACCAATTCCTGGAGCTTTAACTGTTTTTACTGATGGGTCATCAAATGGGAAAGCTGCCTATCATACTATAAATTCTGACCAAGTCATACTGACCAGTCATACTTCTGTGCAAAGAATTGAATTAAAAGCTGTTAAGGCTGCATTGAAAGATTTCCAACAGCCTATTAACATAATTTCTGATTCTTCTTATGCTTCGGGCCTAGTAAGTAGAATTGAAACTGCCTGGTTGAAATGGCTTAGTGACAAAAGTTTATTCTTACTATTTAAGCAGGTTCAGCAGATTGTGCAGCAGAGAAAATACCCTTTTTATATCACTCACACAGGGCTCACAGTGCATTACCTGGCCCATTAACTAACGGAAATGCACATGCTGATCAATTGGTTGCTTTATTAAAAGAGGTTTCAGAGTCTCATCAGCTTTTACATCAGCCTGCTAAAATGTTGTCCAAACAATTCTCAATCTCTCGACAGAAAGCAAAACAGATTATCAAGGAATGTCCCACTTGCATGTTACATCTACCTCAAGGGCCTAACACAGGAGTCAACCCTAGAGGTTTGCTAAGGGACCATATCTGGCAAATGGATGTAACACATTATACTCCTTTTTGACGTCTTGGGGCTTTACATGTCTCTGTAGATACCTTTTCAAAAGTCCTATGGGCCACAGGTTATTAATCATTGCCTAGCTGCTTTTGCCGTCATGGGAATTCCAAAGATTATTAAAACCGATAATGGACCTGCTTATACAAGCTGTCAATTACAGGAATTTTGTAAAAGGTGGAAAATTCAGCACATTACGGGAACACCATATAATTCCCAAGGACAGGCCATTATTGAACGTCAACACCAACGACTGAAATCTCAATTAGAAAAACAAAAAGGGGGGATAATGGAGAAATCACCTTCAGGTAGGCTGCACCAAGCCTTAATTACTCTAAATTTCTTCACTTGTGATGCCAATGGAAAGACACCTATGGAGCTACATTGGTGTCAGAATAAAACAAAAGAAAATGGTCTAGTTAAATGGAAGCATCCCGAATCTGGTTTATGGAAGGGACCTGACCCATTATTAACCTTTGGCAGAGGGTACGCTTGTATATTCCCAGAGAATTTTTCCAAACCCATATGGATTCCTGCTAGAAATATTAAACTGCATCAGGAATCTAGCCAGATTGAGGACCTTGCGCCTGGAGCCATAACATGTAGCTATAAACAATCAACTACCTCAGCCACAGAGAGCAGCGACTCCAAGCAGTCCACTGAAGATGAGGAGCAGGAGGAAGACAAACCAGACAACAAACAGCCCAGAGACCACCTGGGGCACGGTAAAGTGAAGTATGGTAACAATCCTTTCAGGTAAAAACTATAGTTTCATACTGGTCTTAAAAGACACATTTTTCCTTTACCTGGGAAGGACAGCACAGCTATCCCAAGGTCAGAGGGCTCCAGTTAACTTGTCAACTCAGTGTTCTGGAGACCCAAAACTGTAATTTAGATAACATGCCTAAGTTTAACCAGGTCACCCAAGGGTTCTAGACCCAAAACTGTAATTTAGATAACATGCCTAAGTTTAACCTAAGTTACCCAAGGACTCTAGATAATGTGTTTACCCAGAACTGTAATTTAGATAGCATACTGTCTCTACTTCTGTAAATTGCTTTTTTTAAAAACTAGGTTCCTCATTCCAAACCTTGAGTTTAAAATTTAAGTTGTCATTACCTAGAGCAAAGAATATTCTTACATGGTATTATTCTACAAAGTTTTATTAATAATTTTTGATGCTTTACAACAGTATATTGTGCATTTATCCCAAACAAATTTACAAATGAATTCTTTGAATGTTTTACATGAAAGGATTTATTCCCTTTCACTGTGTGGAAGGCCCCCTGGGGAAGGCACTTAAGCATTCTGTATTGACCTCTCTTGACCTTTTTTTTTTTGCCAAGAGGATTCCAATTGTCTACAGCTGTTATCTGAGCTCTCCGTTCAAGCTGAGATCATGAAAAGCTGGTACCATGGATCTGTCTCTTGCCCAATGGCGTAAGCTGGGCCCTCTCTGGAGAAGAAACCTAGGTTCCCTATGATCAATGCCGGGGCCCCGCCAGCAGGCGAGGGGATCCAAAGGCAGTTGCTGGGCATGGAGGCAAGAGGGACATAGGCTACCAAGGAGACAGAACTGAACCTCACATCACCCTACTTGGCCCGGAGATGGCTGGTAGTCAAAGATGGGTAAGACCCCACAGGGTGGGGCAACCTAAGACAGGCACAGTCGGGGGGCTGGTAGGAGAAAACTTGGGGTTCAACAGAGGTGGGGCTCAGATCCTCACCCCCACAATGGTGCAGGGGCTTGAACACTCGCCCCTTCTGAGTAAGGTCTCCTGTCCCCGTGGCTGCTTCTTGATTCCCATGCCCAGCCCAAATCAGGAACCAAATAACAGAAGAGACTTGGTCCAACTGAAAATGGTACCCAGAAAAACGAAGGCTTAGATGAACAGACCCTAAATTTAAATCTAGCCTAACAACAGGAATGCTCAGAGCCTTCACAAGGATGTAAAGTGATCCTTTTCATTAATATTTACAGTGTAAATTAAGGTTATTGTTAAAATATTAAATTTGACAGTAAAATAGTTGTCAAGTTTTCAAATTAAATTTGGCTAACTTGAAAAAAGTAATTATTCAAAAAAATATTAACCAAAATTTTCATTTCGTGGTAAACATGCTATGAACCTAAAGCAAGTTTAGGTTCATTTTTTTGTGCAAAAAATTAATATTTAAAGCTATCTAGACTGCATTATAAAATTGCTAAAAATCCTCCTAATTAAATTTAAAAAAGGGGGATAGTGGAAAGATATAGTGGAAAAATGCCATGTAAGGAAATAGATCTTATAACTAAATTAAAATTTTTTCGTTAGCGAGACACCCAGAAAAAACACACATTATGCCAGGGTAAGCCAGGAGAAGATCATTTGAAAGAAAAAACAATACCAGATATCAAACTATATTACAAAGCCTTTGTACTCAAAACTGCTTGGCACTTGCACAGGAACAGGCATATAGACCAATGGAACAGAACAGAGAACCCAGAAATCGACCCAAGCCATAATGCTCAATTAATATTTGACAAAGGAGGCAAGGCATACAATGGAGTCAAGATAGTCTATTCAATAAGTGGTGTTGAAAAAACTGAACAGATACCTGCAAAAAAATAAAACTAGGTCACCAACTAACACCATACACAAAAATAAACTCAAAACAGTCTTAAACGTAAGACGGGAAACCATAAAAATCTTAGAAGAATCCATAGGCAGCAAAATATCAGAGATATTTCATAGCAATATCTTTACCAATACAGCTCATAAGGCAATGGAAACTAAGGAGAAAATAAACAAATGGGACTACATCAAAATAAAAAGCTTCTGTACAGCAAAAGAAACCATCAACAAAACAACAAGAAAGCTCCCTGCATGGGAGAACATATTGTCGATGTTATCTCTGATAACTGTTTTTTCTCCAAAATTTACAAGGAACTCATACAACTTAACAAAAGGAAGATAAACAATCCAATCAAAAAATGGACAAAGGACCTAAATACACACTTGCCGAAAGAGGACATACAGAAGGCCAAGAGAAATATGAAAACATGCTCAAAGTCACTAATCATTGGAGAGATGCAGATCAAAACAATGAGATACCACCTCACACCTGTCAGAATGGCTATCCTCAACAAATGAACAAACAACAAGTGCTGAAGAGGATGTGAAGAAAAAGGAACCCTCCTTCACTGCTGGTGGGAATGCAGACTGGTGCAGCCATTCTGCATACTGTGGAAAACAGTATGGCATTTCCTCAAAAAATTAAAAATAGAACTGCCATTTGACCCAGTAATACCACTTCTAGAATATATTCCAAGAAAACAAAAACAACAATCAGAAAGGATATATGCACCTCTATGTTCATAGCAGCACAATTTACAATAGCAAAGATTTGGAAACAGCCTAAATGCCCATCAGCAGTTGAGTGGATTAGAAAACTGTGGTTCATCTACACAATGGAATACTATGCTTCTATAAAAAAGAAGGAATTCTTACCATTTGCAATAGCACGGATGGAACTGGACAGCATTATGATAAGTGAAATAAGCCAGTCAGTGAAAGAAAAATACCACATGATCTCACTCATTTATGGATAATAAAAAACATTATAAATTGATGAAGAAAAATAGATATGGAGGCAGAGAAGCATCGAACAGTCTGTCAAACTATAGCGGGAAGGTTGGGCAGGGTTGGGGGGGAGGTGAGAAATCAACCGAAAGACTTGGATAAATGCATATAAGCATAACCAATGGACACAAGACACTGGGAGGAGAGTGAGGGCATGTGCCAAGGGGTAGGGGAGGCTGGGGGAAGGTCAAATCGAAAAAAAGGAGACATATGTACTACTATTTGTAATACTTTAAATAATAAAAAATAAAGAAAAGAAAAAATAAGAATATAATAGAAGTAACCCTGTTATTTGCAGATTTTTGGTATTGCCTACAACTTTTGTGATATTATGCTATGTTAGTACAGTTTTGGTGATATTATTATATTTGAAATCTTTTTTCTTGAAATATTAATATCTATTGCATGTAACATCATTATATTTAAAACTAGTGACCTGGTACATGAAATTTGTGCACATTAAAAGGGAATTAAATAGAGGAAATATTTTAATATTGCTATTTGCCCTTTCTCTATAATAGAAGTGTGAGAGATGAAAAAAATTAATAACATGTATATGAAAATAATATATAAATTTATTAATAAATAAACAGTAACAATAGAACATAACAACAACAGAGGTATGATATAAAAACAACAAAAACATGATATAAACCCACAAAAACATGATATAAAAACAACAGTGATGCAAACAATGACTGATAAAGTGATTAAACTTATTCTAATATTCCCCTGTATACCACATTAAGAGTGAAAACACTTTCAGAGTGCTTGATTAATTTCCCTTGTGATGAAGTATTTAGAACTTTAACTTTGACGTCACATGCTCTTCGAACTCGAGAGAAAGCAACATATAACTGACCATGTGTGAAAACGGGTTCAGGTAGGAATATGCCTACTGTCTAGAGTTTGTCCTTGTGATTTATTAATAGTCGTTACAAATGCTGGCATCACAGAAACTGTCATTGAATCAATTTAAATGGGAGACCAGTGTCAGATGGGGACAAATCAATTCTTGTAATCAGAACAACCTCTCCCTCTGCAGATCCTGTTAATACTTCAGCTTTGATAATGTTAGGTCATAATTCTTTGATAATAAATCTGATACCATTACAAAGACCCCATTTACTATTAAGGTTTCTCAATAGCATGATAATTGCACCCACTTTCAATTTTAATTTATGACATGGCATTCCTGAAGGAGTCATACTATTAAGAAATTCGATGGCAAGATTTTCCCTGTCAGCATAATCTGTTGAATCAATGGAATCATCACTCAAATATGCGTGAAATTCTCCATCAAGTATATCCAAAATTTCTTCATTTACTTTGTGAATGTGCTCAATTTTTGGACAAAGAATTGCATGTTTAGATATATTTTTAATATTATCTATAGATATAGTATTTCCAAAGGTAGCTTCAATAATAGATCCATTACAAATCACTTCACAGGGGATTTCAATAATATCCCTTCCTAAATAAAAACTGCTATCAAGTTTGCCATCTCCAAGTTTTACTAACCATCCACTATAAGCAGAATCCTCTGATCTCATATTTGTTGTAAGAGACAACTTTCTGAAACATCCCCAAACATTGCAGTACTTTAAACTCTTTTGTATTATGGCCAATCGCATAGCATGCAGTACAATACATTAGACATTGTCGAAAATCCCCTCCAAGAAGGAGAACTTTCCCACCAAATACTACATTCAAATTTCTCTTAGTAACCTGCCTATGGCGTCTATAGCATGACCGGATGCCATGGTGCATTCATCAATAATGAGAAGTTGGAATTCTTTTGCTGTACAGAAGCTTTTTATTTTAATAGTTTCAGCAACTTCACTGTTTATATCGAGTCTAGAAATTGAAGTTCTATTTAATGGAATTGGTCATTTATATTGGCAATGAAAGGTTCTTCCACCGAGAAGTAAATTTGCAGCAATTCCTGTAGATGCTGTGGGTAAAACAGTACCACCACAACCTCTAATATAATGTATTAAAACTTTATTGTGGGGAGCTGCTACAGTGTTTTGGACAGGTTCAAGTCTTGGACTAATGAGAGGGCACAGTCCTCTCCAGTCCTCTCATTGCCACGTGCAAGTCCCAGCTTGGAGGGCAGGGCCCTCCCAGCACAATTATAGCCAACAGCTATAGTTGAAAGCTGAAAGCTATGGTCCGAACACATGGCCCCACGTGCCTGAGTGATGTGGGCTCGATAGAGTTCAGGTGCACGTAATTGAATAGGATTGAAACCCATGAAAATGTTGTAAACATCTTGACCACACCCTTACTTTGCCTCGTGGCATCTGTTATAAAATAAAGACAGGGCTGTGGGCGTGTTCACTGTCTCTCAGAGAAGCAGAATCCCACCAAGACACAGCTTTCATTCTCTTGTCTGTCTTTTCTAAGCCTTTCAGCAGCCCCCACTCAGGTTAACCCTTGGAGGTGCTGGCACGGCACACTTTTTAAAGATACTAGTAGCCTGGTGCACATTGAAAGGGAATTAATTAGAGGAACATAATTTGGACTCACTATCTAATATCAATAATATGTGAGCGTGAGGCAGTCCGCATTTCTGAAATTCAGTGACATGAATTTTAGCTATTACTTTGCCAAATAAATGGAATTTACAGATATCTTTTAAAAGAGCATTCAGCTTAATATTAAAAACTCTGGCTACCAAGTCAGGTCTGTTTTCAACTTTTTGCCAGCGTTGTAAATTGTTTGCAATATCTGCCCATTTGGGGTTGCATGTCATGGTTATGAATAAATTGGGCTTGCCATACTTCGTTACAATTGCCATAGTATCCTGATATCGCTACTGCATATTTCTGGGACTACCCTCAGAAGATGATGGAAGTATTATCATTTTACCAATTGGCACATTGTCATTTTCAGATCTAGATTTGAGATAATTCATCAAACCACTATATTTTTCAACTCTCAACTTAGATTGGTTTGCTTTGATGAAATTTACCAATTGGCCTCCATTTTTGAATATGAATTCACCATAAACTGTTGAGTTAATTTTCCTGCATTGATGACATATTATACATACAAAACTCTAGAGATTCCATCAAAAAACTACTAGACTTAATACATGAATTTGGCAATGTAGCAGGATACAAAATTAACCCCAAGAAATCTGAGGCATTTCTATACACCAATAGTGAACTTTCAGAAAGAGAGATTATAAAAACAATCCCATTTACCATCGCACCAAAAAAATTAAGCTACCTAGGAATAAACTTAACTAAAGAGGTAAAAGACCTCTACTCAGAAAACTACAGAATGTTGAAAAAAGAGATAGAGGAAGACATAAACAGATGGAAGAACATACCATGTTCATGGATTGGTAGAATCAACATCATTAAAATGTCCATACTACCCAAAGCAATCTAAAAATTCAACGCACTTCCCATTAAAATGCCAACGGCCTACTTCACAGATCTAGAACGAACTCTCCAAAAATTCATCTGGAATAAAAAAAGACCCCGAATAGCTGCAGTGATCCTGAGAAAGAACAAAGTAGGTGGGATCTCAATACCAGATATCAAGCTGTATTACAAAGCCACTGTTCTCAAAACTGCCTGGTACTGGCACAAGAACAGACACATAGATCAATGGAATAGAATAGAGAGCCCAGAAATTGGCCCTAACCAATATGCTCAATTAATATTTGACAAAGGAGGCAAGAACATACAATGGAGCCAAGATAGTCTCTTCAATAAATGGTGTTGGGAAAATTGGACATATACATGCAAGAAAATGAAACTAGACCACCAACTTACACCATACACAAGAATAAACTCAAAATGGATAAAGGACTTAAATGTATGACAGGAAACCATAAAAATTCTAGAAGAATCCAAAGGCAACAAAATCTCAGACATATGCTGAAACAATTTCTTCACCGATACAGCTCCTAGGGCAGTTGAAACTAAAGAGAAAATGAACAAATGGGACTACATCAAAAGAAAAAGCTTCTGCACAGCAAAAGAAACCATCAACAAAACAAGAAAGCCCACTGTGTGGGAAAACATATTTGCCAAAGTCATATCTGATAAGGGCCTAATCTCCAAAATTTATAGGGAACTCATACAACTTATCAAAAAGAAGATAAACAATCCAATCAAAAAATGTGCAAAGGACCTAAATAGACACCTCTCAAAAGAGGACATTCAGAAAGCCAAGAGACATATGAAAACATGCTCAAAGTCACTAATCATCCAAGAGATGCAAATCAAAACAACAATGAGGTACCATCTCACACCTGTCAGAATGGCTATCATCAACAAATCAACAAACGACAAGTGCTGGAGAGGATGTGGTGAAAACGGAACACTCGTGCACTGCTGGTGGGAATGCAGACTGGTGCAGCCACTATGGAAGACAGTATGGAGTTTCCTCAAAAACTAAAAATGGAACTCCCATTTGACCCTGTGATCCCACTTCTAAGAATATATCCCAAGAAACCAGAAACACCAATCAGAAAGGATATGTGCACCCCTATGTTCATAGCAGCACAATTCACCATAGCTAAGATCTGGAAACAGCCTAAGTGCCCATCAGTAGATGAATGGATTAGAAAACAGTGGTACATCACGATGGAATACTATGCTGCTGTAAAAAAGAAGGAACTCTTACCATTTGCAATGGCATGGATGGAACTGGAGAGCATTATGCTAAGTGAAATAAGCCAGTCAATGAAGGAAAAATACCACATGATCTCACTCATTCATGGATAATAAAGACGATTATATACTTATGATCAATAATAGATACAGAGGCAGAACTGCCTCAAACTGATTGTCAAACTACAGCAGGAAGGCCAGGGAGGGTTGGGAATCAGTAGGGAGGGGAGTAAGAGATCAACCGAAGGACTTGTATGCATGCATATAAGCATAACCAATGGACATAAGACACTGGGCGGTAGGGGAGGCCAGGGGATTGTCAAGGGCGGGGGGAAAAAAAAGGACACATATGTAATACCTTTTGTAATACTTTAAGCAATAAAACAATTAAAAAAAATTTTCCTGCATTTAAAATAGGATTGAACGTGTCCCGAATGGAGAGATGAAATCTGTAATACTGCATTTGTGTGACTCGTGTCCTTACATTTTGTCTAGTATTATTGTTGATTACACTGTTGTCTCTGAGTATATATATATATAATTGATTTTTTTACAGAGAGGAAGGGATCGGGATAGAGAGTTAGAAACATCGATGAGAGAGAAACATCGATCAGCTGCCTCCTGCACACCTCCGACTGGTGATGTGACTGCAACCAAGGTATATGCCCTTGACCAGAATCGAACCTGGGACCTTTCAGTCTCCAGGCTGATACTCTATCCACTGAGCCAAACTGGTCAGGGCTGTCTCTGAGTCTTAATGCAATATCTGTTCCCCAGCCTTTTTACCATATGAAAAAAGAATAGGTTATGTCATTGCATCTAATGTAGGAAACAGGATACTGATATGTTTTATTTTAGTGGCATTTGGATTATTGGGGTCTGGTTTACAATGAATAAGCAAGTCCCTTTCAAAAGGAGGTTCTCCATCTTCGTTTCTGAATATGACAGCAACCTCAGTTACATGGGGAGAATTATATCTACCAGGATCACTGTTACGCTCGTATTTAATCGCCATTGTTACTTCTGTGGGAGCAATACCTTTTGCTGCTGCTTCAGATTGGGCTTCCTTTTCTACCTCATGTAGCATCTTGTACGATTTTGTTAATTCATTTATTTCATGTATGAGGTTGTGGATGTTGATTATGATTCTTTCTGAGCAGCCCTGGTTTTCTGGCATTGCTAATCTTTTACTTGTAGCTTCAGCTGTATCCAAAATATAGAGTTGAGCAAACCTCTGAGAAACACCATCCAAAAGATGTAAAGTTCCAGTGCGGTGATAAACTTGCCCATGTATTCTAAAACAGTATGGGCCATATCCTGATGGCTATGCAATATTTGCACCCATGGAAGCAAAAGCAAAAGAACTATTTATGGAACGAATATTTTCCATGAAATTTTTACTGTCAAAATCTTTGTCATTAATCTTTTTAAATATGCTGGGTAATCTGGAAAATGTATATCATTTGGCCAGACTTTCCCTTTTCTACAACATCAAATAAATTTCCCATCAGATTTTTTTTCATCAGAGAAATTTAGTGATAGGCAAAATTGACATCGAACAGTCATTCCACCACAACTATATTCAAGAATTGCATCCTCATGTACTCAATTTTCGCTGAGAAGGCAGTTCCTACCAGTATTGGTAGTACTTGTTGATGACAGTTCTCTAGACATATTCTGTCGTCGCCACCACCTTCTTTCAACTTCAAAGGCACGTTGGCCTTTAGACATTTTCTGTCGATAATGCCAGTGTTTTTTGGCATCAGAGCGACATTTTTCCAGTAGCTGGTGGTCAGATACATCCTGTCACAGGGGCCGCCTTCTTTCAAGATCAGATGCATGCTACTCTGCAGACATTTTCTGTCCATAATGCCGCCATCTTTTGGCTGCAGAGCTACGTTATATCAACAGTTGTTCTTTATACATAGTCCCACCTCTCTACTGTCACGATCTAAGATGCAGGTGAATGAGAGTCCTGGCTATCAGACGGCTGAGAGCTGTATGACCAAAGGGTGATTCTGGCTTATTCTGTAGTGGTGTGACTTCCTCCTCCCTGCTGTCAGTTTCCACAGCTGTGATGAGGAAGCTGGGTGACAGAGGGAGCCGCACCCTCCAAGCTGCCTTCTCTCTCCCTCTGCTCTATGCCCAGCGGTTTCCTGCTCTGCCAAGTCCTCCAAACCTCCTGCTCTCTGCTGGCAAGGTCCCAGGAGCTCGCGGGCGTGGCTAGGCACAGGCGGCCTCACCTCCCAGACTGGCGAAGGTCCTGGGAGCCCACGACCATGGGCTCCTTTGCCTCCTGGGGTGCCTGACACCTGCGTATGCAAATTAACCGCCATCTTTGTTGAGTTAATTTGCATAGTCACTCTGATTGGCTGGTGGTTGTGGCTTGTGGGCATGGCTTGAGCATAGCCGAGGGATGGCTAATTTGCATATTTATCTTTTATTATATAGGAGGAGGATGCCTCCACGCGGCGAGGGCCATTTTCTGCCTCAAACCTCTCCCTCGCCAGAAACAGCTCCAGGAAACAGCTCAGGGAGGGCGCAGTCCTTGGCAAAGGGACCCAGGACTCAGTGGGTCGATGCTCCGAGGGTCAGTTCCTGCGTCAAACTTCACCCTTACCAGAAACAGCTCCGGGAAACAGCTCAGGGAGGGCACAACCATTGCCAAGACAACCCCTGAAGGACTGACTTCCTTCAGGTTGGTCGAGCCTTGGGTCGTGATGTTACACCCAGGGTTTTTATATAAATAGATTGTTTTTCTTGAAATATTAAAACAAATAGTACAAAGGCTCTCTGGTAAGTGATAGTAAGTGACAACTCTGGGATTCAAACCCAATTCCAGAGTCCATGGCCTTTCAGTTAAACCACACTGTCCCCCTGGAAGATATAAAATAGTCATTTAGAAATCCATTAATAAGAAGGGTAGAGAAAACACATGTACTTGTCCTTCAAATAATATAACTCACAACACTTTCAAGAATTACTGTTTTTCATGAATGAACAAAATGTCTGTTGAACAACTAGAAAGTCTCCTATCTTTTTAGCATATAGGAAGAGTAACTTTTAGTCTTCAGCCATAGGAATTTACAAAGCATATTTTCAACAGTTGGACTACTGATGCCTTGATTTCAAGAATCAATCTCTCTCCCTCTCTCTCTCTCTCTCTCTCTCTCTCACACACACACACACACACACACACACACTTTCACTTTCCTCTCATTTGACCTGCTCTTTCTCAACAGGACATACCTCAGGTTATGGAAATGTAAGTTAATTTTGAGTAATCCTTGGGCTAAATAATCTTTCTCATTGATGAATTTAAGTCTTAAGTGATGTTGAAAACACTTAAATCTATCATATAATGAATATAGAGTTGCTGTTCATTTCATAAGTACTACAGACTTCATTTATCCATCCTTTCTTTATGCAACAAATATTAATGATAATAGTTAACACATATAGCACCTACTATGTTCAGGCACCATTCTATGGACTTAAAACATATTAACTTATTTATTTTTTGCAACAACCCTATTAGGCAGATACTATTATATCCTCCTTTTAAAAATAAGAAACCTTAGACACAAGAGAGGTTATGTAGCTCATGTAAGGTCACACAGCTAAAAATGATAGAGTGAGGATTAAAACACAGTCCCTCTGGCTTTAGTGTCTATACTCTCATCAAACTACTGTCTCTCTAAATTTCACCAATTATGAGTCAGGCACTGGAATAGTTTGGGTGTTCAGGTTTTAATAAACTCTAAGATAAATATTGAACACCCACAACATACTTCACACCATGGTAATTACTACATTAAGGATAAAAAAAGCATTAGAGACCATATTTGCTTTCAAAGATTCTATATCCTATTAGAGGGGAAAAGACAAACACATATGAAACAATATATATATAGGCACAGTATCACTAGAGTACTGGGATTCAGGATAATCATTATTTCAAATAGTCTATCCTGATATCTCTATAAACCATTGAAATGTGACAGAAATTCAAATATTCTATTATTCAAACCACTTCTCCCAAACCACATATTAAATCTTTCTCTGACGCCCTAACTGGTTTGGCTCAGTGGATAGAGCGTTGGCCTGAAGACTTAAAGGTCCCAGGTTCAATTCCGGTCAAGGGCATGTACCTGGGTTGTGGGCACATCCCCAGTAGGGAGTGTGAAGGAGGCAGCTGATCGATGTTTCTCTCTCATCGATGTTTCTAACTCTCTATCCCTCTCCCTTCCTCTCTGTGAAAAATCAATAAAATATATATTTAAAAAAAATCTTTCTCTGACAGCCAAAGTGGCAAGAAATGTTTTTGATACATACATACTGAAATAAATTGATAATCCCATTTTAACTAATTTGAGGATAAATTCACAAGTCACATCTTGGATTATACCAGGTGAGTCTTTCACCAGGAACTATTAAAGTACATTATTTTAATTTTTCCTGAATGGACAGCAGGGAATATCACGGGCTTTTTAAAAGTGATTTTTTTCTTCTACTTCCACTTGGCATTCTGTGTAACTCACATATGACAAAATCTGCAATAACTGAAGGATCATGGTACACTAGGCAAAACCAGGTATGGGTATACAAACTTTATTATAAATTACACCTTGTGGCTATTTGGGGAATTTTTTCAGCAGAGAATTTTATTAAAATGTGAAGTTGTCTATAAAGCTATACGTTTAGGATATTTTCTCTTTTTAATATTTAAAACTCAATGACATTGGTGGTATTTATAAATATTGAACATTTTTCTAACTATTCTATATTTTTATTTGATTATCAACTATCCCAGCAACCTACATCACTGTGTTTTTTTTTAAAACATAAAGTTTCATTGGAAGATAGTCACACTCATTTCTTTACATATTGTCTCTGGCTGCTTTTGAACTAAATTGGCAGAGTTGAATTGTTAAAACAGAGACTGAATAGCCCAGAATGCTAAAATATTTATTATTGAGCCCTTTACAGAAAAAGTGTGCCAACACTTGCACTATTTCATTAAAAGTTTTATTATAAATATAACGGTAAAAGGGATTCAAGGTAGAAGAGGCATTAAAAACTTATCAGGAGATACACATAGTGACAACTTAATTTTTAAAGCAAAGAAATATAAGGTTAAATCCTAGAATAGCAAAACTGGGCAAACTTTTAGAAATTGGCCCATAAACATGCACTTTTATTATTGTAAAATTAATATTAAAAAGTCTCAAATACTTTTAACAGAGTTATTTAAGTCAGTTCAGGTTCTGTTCTGATTCTAGATAGTTCCCACACATACACCTTTAAACAATTTTTTGTGTATTTGAATTTTATAATTCGCATTCTTCATTTAATATTATTGCACAAATTCATAAGATGTCAGTGCTTAGAGGCACTTAGAGATTCTTTATTTGACCCCACCTCACCCACACTCCAATGTTACAATGGGGACAATGTGGCACAGAGAGGGAAAGAGACTTGCCCAAGACTCAAAAGTAACAGATTAAACTGAACTTCATGTTTCCATTGTTGTTGACTCAGTTCTGTTTTATACACATACTAGAGGCCTGATGCATGAAATTCGTACAAGGGTAGGCCTTCCTTCCCTCAGCCACCAGCTTCGTGGCCTCATCCCCCTCTGGCACCTGCGTTGGCCTGGCACTGTCAGTGTCTGCCTCCATGCACTCCCTGGTTCCCCAGTTCCGCAGAACCCCTTCCCCCCATCGATTGCTTGCAGAGGGTGGCCTGGGCCTCCCTCTTTGTGGCCATTGCAGAGCCCCCCAATTGATCGCCCCAACAGCCAATAACCTGGGCCTCCCTCTGCAGGGTGATCTTGGGGCGATGGCGGCCTCCCCACACCCACCAATCCCATCACACCTACCTTGGCTGTCCTGGCGCCAGTCGCCTGGTTGTCTGGATGGTCATTCTGCTGTTCAGCATTTTGGTCGATTTGTGTATTATGCTTTTATCATTATAGATTATTATATACTGACAGACTCTGCATTTATATGTTAATGGAATTCCTTGTTTAACCATTCTCTTACTTCTGTAACACTCTTGGTTTCCAGATGAGGAAATAAAAAGACCCAGAAAGGCAAAGTATCCTACACTAAGGTAGAGGCAGAGTTGGGACAAGTTGTACAATGCTAACAAAGAATGCCAAAAGATGACATTTGGCCCAAGCCTGCTAAGAAGAAACAAGTGGCTCTTTGGGACCCTTTATGTTTGCAAGTGAATGTCTATTTTTCATTCAATGGTAAGAAACTATAGATCTTATTAGTCAACTTGGATTTTTGCCTTGTTATGGGCATAGTAGCCAGGAGCAGGTGGTTCCCAGGCAGCTTCTCCTGCCAGGACTGAGTAAAACAGACAAGGACCTGATGACAATAGGAATTATAGGATGGTACAAGATTACTGCTGCTTCATGTTTTCCCTAAAGCCCGGGATCCAGACAGCAAGACAAAAACAAACTAGGCTCTTGCAGAGTTTCTGACATATATTTTCTTTGGGACTTTGAGCAGGTCTGACTTACACTTCATGCTCTACTCAATATGAACTTCTCTCTTCCTCCCTCACGCGTGCGCTCAAGCGCGCGCACACACACAAACACACACACACACACATAGTATGTGCTTTTCTGAAGCATTTTGCTTTGCTGATGCTAGCCCTGCTCTTCTCACAGTCCCCATGTGCCTCCATATCCTCTTGGGTAAATTTGACCATTTTTTAATGTCCTAATGTTATCTACATACCCTGTGAATGAAGCTTTCCAAGATTCCTGTAGCTGAAAGTAAGCTCTACCTCCTGTGAAGTCTCATAGCTCTTTTTATAATTTTTCAGCATTAGCCACTTTATTTCAAAGCTAATATCTTGTACAACCAGGTAAAAATATTTATAGAAAAAAATTAATGTAGTATTTGGTCTTCACAACAACTGGCGGGGTAGGTAAAACAGTGATCATCATTCCCATTTGATAGATAATAAAATGAAGATTTTTTCTTTTTTTTCTTTATTGATTAAGGTATTATATATGTATCCTTATTGCCCCAATGCCCCCCCACCCCCCACTCATGGCTTCACCCCCCGGTTGTCTGTGTCCATTGGTTAGGCTTATATGCATGCACACAAGTCCTTTGGTTGATCTCTTCCCTTTACCCCCAACCTCCCCTACATTCCCTCTGAGATTTGAAGGTCTGATTGATGCTTCACTGTCTCTGGATATGTTTTACTTCATCAGTTTATGTTGTTCATTATATTCCATAAATGAATGGGATCATGTGATATTTATCTTTCTCTAACTGGCTTATTACACTTAGCATAATGAACTCCAGTTCCATCAATGCTGTTGCAAATGGTAAGAATTCCTTATTTTTTTTTATCGCAGCATAGTATTCAATTGTGTAGATGTACCACAGTTTTTTAATCCATTCATATGTTGATGGGCACTGAGGCTGTTTCCAAATCTTTGCTATGGTGAATTGTGCCACTATGAACATAAGGGTGCATATATCCTTTCTGATTCTGTTTCTATTTCTTGGGATATATTCATAGAAGTGGGATAACTGGGTCAAATGGGAGTTCCATTTTTAATTTTATGAAGAAATGCCATACCGTTCTCCACAGTGGCTGCACCAGTCTGCATTCCCACCAGCAGTGAAGGAGGATTCCTTTTTCTTTGAATCCTCTCCAGCACTTGTCCTTTGTTGATTTGTTGATGATAGCCATTCTGACAGGTGTGAGATGGTACCGCATTGTCGTTTTGATTTGCAACTCTCAGATGATTAGTGACTTTGAGCATGTTTTCATATGTCTCTTGGCCTTCCTCATGTTTTCTTTCGAAAAGTATCTATTTAGGTCCATTGGCCATTTTTTGATTGGGTTATCTTCCTTTTGTTAAGTTGTATGAGTTCCCTGTAAATGTTGGAGATTAAAGCCTTATCAGTGATAACATTGGCAAATATGTTCTCCAATTCAGTGGGTGTTCTTGTTGTTTTGTTGATGGTTTCTTTTACAGTGTAAAAGATTTTTATTTTGATGTAGTCCCATTTGTTTATTTTCTCCTTAGTTTCCTTGTGTTATGAGCTGTATCGGTGAATAAATTGCTTTGGCATATGTCTCATATTTTGCTGCCTGTGGATTCCTCTAGTATTTTTATGGATTCCCATCTTATGTTTAAGTCCTTTATTCATGTTGAATTTATTTTTGTGTATGGTGTAAGTTGGTGGTCTAGTTTCATTTTCTTGCATGTATCTGTCCAATTTTCCCAACATCATTTATTGAAAAGACTGTCTTGACTCCATTTTATGTTCTTGCCTCATTTGTCAAATATTAATTGAGCATAGTGGTTTGCATCAATTTCTGGTTCTCTATTCTATTTCATTGATCTGTATATCTGTTCTTGTGCCAGTACCAGGCCATTGTGAGAACAGTGGCTTTTTAACACAGCTTGATATCTGGTATTGAGATCCCACCTACTTTGTTCTTCTTTCTCAGGATTGCTGCAGCTATTCGAGGTCTTTTTTTTTTAAATTATTATTCCAGATGAATATTTGGAGAGTTTGTTCTAGGTCTGTGAGATATGCTGTTGGTATTTAATGGAGAATGCATTGAATCTATAGATTGCTCTGGGTAGTATGAGCATTTTAATGATGTTGATTCTACCAATCCATGAACACGGCATGTTCTTCCATCAGTTTATGTATTCCTCTATTTCTTTTTTCAGTGTCCTATAGTTTTCCACATACAGGTCTTTTACCTTTTTAGTTAAGTTTATTCCTAGGTATCTTCATTTTTTTGGTGAGATGGTAAATGGGATTGCTATTTTAGTCTCACGATCTGTTAGTTCACTATTGGTGTATAGAAATGCCATAGTTTTCTTGGCATTAATTTTGTATCCTGCTACATTGCCAAATTCATTTATTAAGTCTAATAATATTTTTCTGGAGTCTTTAGGATTTTCTTTATTTTATTTTATTTTATTTTATTATTTAAAGTATTTCAAATAGTAGCACATATGTCCCTTTTTTTTCCCCATTGACCTTCCCTAGGCCTCCCCTACCCACGGGCACATGCCCTCACCCCACCCCCAGTGTCTTGCGTCCATTGGTTATGCTTAAATGCATTCATACAAGTCCTTCCATTGATCTCTTACCTCCCCCCCAACCCTCCTTAGCATTGCCACTGTAGTTTGAGTCTGCCTGATGTTTCTCTGCCTCTGTAACTACCTTTTTGTTCATCAGGTTATAATGTTCTTTAATATCAAAAAATGAGTGAGATTATGTGTTAGTTTTCTTTCACTGACTGGCTTATTTCATTTAGCATAATGCTCTCCAGTTCCATCCATGCTGTTGCAAATGGTAAGAATTCCTTCTTTTTAATAGCAGCATAGTATTCCATTCTGTAGATGTATCATAGTTTTCTAATTCACAAATCTACTGATGGGCATTTAGGCTGTTTCCAAATCTTTGCTATTGTAAATTGTGCTGCTATGAACATACGGGTGCATATTCCTTTCTGATTGGTGTTTCCGTTTCTTGGGATAATATTCCTAAAAGTGGTTTTACTGGGTCAAATGGAAGTTCATTTTTAATTTTTTGAGAAAAAGCAATACTATTTCCCACAGTGGTTGCACCAGTCTGCATTCCCACCAGCAGTGAAGGAGGGTTCCTTTTTCTCCGCATCCTCTCCAGCACTTGTTTGTTCATTTGTTGATGCTAGTCATTCTGACAGGTGTGAGGTGGTACCTCATTGTTTTTTGATTTGCATCTCTCAGATGATTAGTGATTGAGCAAGTTTTCATATGTCTCTTGGCTTTCTGAATCCCCTCTTTCTAAAAGTGTCTATTTAGGTCATTTGCCCATTTTTTGATTGGGTTGTTTATCTTTCTTTTGTTAAGTTGAGTTCCTTGTAAGTGTTGGTAATTAAATCCTTATCAGAGATAACATTGGCAAATATGGTCTCCCATGCAGTGGGCTTCCTTATTGTTTTGTTGATAGTTTATTTTGCTGTGTAGAAGCTTTTTATTTTGAGTTAGTCCCATTTGTTTATTTTCTCCTTAGTTTCCATTGCCTTATGAGCTGTATCAGTAAATATATTGCAGGGACAAATGTCTGCTACTTTGCTGTCTATGGCTTCTGCTAAGATTGTTATGGTTTCCCATCTTATGTTTAAGTCCTTTATCCATTTTGAGTTTATTTTTGTGTATGGTGATCTAGTTTCATTTTTTTGCAGGTATCTGTCCAGTTTTCCCAACATTTTATTGATGTTGATTACACCAATTCATGAACACGGTGTATTCTTCCATTTATTTATGTCTTCCTTTATCTCTTTTTTCCTGTAGTTTTCTGAGTACAGGTTTTTTACCTCATTAGTTAAGTTTATTTCTGGGTATCTTAATTTTTTTTTGGGGGGGGAATGGTAAACAAGATTTTTTTTTGTATTTCTCTCTGTGAGTTCATTATTGGTGTATAAAAAAGGGTGTTAATTTTGTATCCTGCTACATTGCTTACTTCATTTATTAAATCTTGTAGTGTTTGATGGAGTCTTTAGGGTTTTTTATGTACAATATCATGTCCTCTGCGAATAAGGACAGTTTTTCTTGTTCTTTTCCAATTTGGATGCCTTTTATTTCTTCTTCTTGTCTGATTGATATGGCTAGCACTTCCAGTACTATGTTGAACAGGAGTGGTGAGAGTGGGCATCCCTGTCTTGTTCCTGTTCTTAGGAGAAATGGTTTTAGATTTTGCCCATTGAGTATGATGTTGACTGTGGGTTTATCATATATGGCTTTTATTATGTTGAGGTATGATCCTTTTATTCCCACCTTGCTGAAAGCTTTTATCTAGAAAGGGTGTTGGATTTTGTCAATGGCTTTTTCTGCATCAATTGATATGACTATGTGATTTTTATCTCTCAATTTGTTTATGTGATGTATAATGCTTATTGATGTGCAGATATTGTGTAATCCTTGCTATCCAGGGATAAATCCTACTTGGTCATGGTGTAAGATCTTTCTGATGTACTGCTGGATCTGATTTACTAGAATTTTGTTGAGTATTTTGGCATCTATGTTTATGAGGGATATTGGCCTGTAATTCTCTTTCTTTGTGTTGTCTTTATCTGGTTTTCATATTAGGGTAATGCTGGCTTCGTAGAATAAGCTTGAAAGTGTTCCTTCCTTTTGAATTTTTTTGAATAGTCTGAGGAGGATGAGTTTTAGGTCTTCTTTGAATGTCTGGTAAAACTCCACTGGCCATGGACTTTTGTTTGCTGGGAGCTTTTTGATGACTGCTTCAATTTCTTCCATAGTTATTGGCCTATTGAGATTTTTTAGATTCTTCCTGATTAAGTTTTGGAAGGTTGTATTTTTATATGAACATGTCCCTTTCTTCCAGGTGGTCTAGTTTGCTGGAACAGAGTTTTAACAATCCTTTGTATTTCTGTGGGGTCTGTTGTCATTTTCCCTCTTTCATTTCTGATTTTGTTTATTTGGTTTCTCTCTCTTTGCTTCTTGGTGAGCCTGGCTAAAGGTTCATCAATCTTGTTTGTCCTTTCAAATAACCAGCTCTTGGTTTCATTGATCTTTTGTATTGTTTTTTAGGTCTCTATGTCATTCATTTCTGCTCTGATCTTTTTTTTATCTCTGTCCTTCTCACTCTGGGCTTTTCTTGTTGTTCTCTTTCAATTTTTTAAGTTGTAGAGTTAGATGATTTACTATGTTTTAGTCTTGTTTTTGAGGTAGGCCTGTAGAGCTATGAACTTCCCTCTCAGGACTGCTTTCATTGTGTCCCATAGATTTTGGATTGTTGTGTTTTCATTGTCATTCATTTCCAGGATGTTTGTATTTTTTTCTCTGATCTCTTTGGTAACCCAATCATTGTTTAATAGCATGCTATTCAGCCTCCAAGTGTTTGAATTTTTTGGTTGTTTTTATTGTAGTTTATTTCTAATATTATGCCATCGTGGTCTGAGAAGATGCTTGATATGATTTCAATGTTCTTGAATTTGGAGAGACTTTGCTTGTGACTCAATATGTTGTCTATCTTTGAAAATGACCCATGTGCAATTGAGAAGAACATATATTCCTTGGCTTTGGGGTGAAATATTCTGAAGATGTCAAGATCTAGTGAGTCATTTAAGATTGCTGTTTCTTTGCCGATATTTTTGTCTAGAGGACTTATCCTGTGTTGTCAGTGGTAAAGTCCCCTACTATGAAAGTATTGTTGTCGATCTCTCCCTTGATATCTTCCAGGAATTTTTTTATATATTTGGGTACTCCTACATTGGATGCATATATGTTTATCTGGATTATATCCTATTGGTGTATTGATCCCTTTAGTATTATTAAGTGACATTCTTTATCTCTTTTATGGCCTTCCCTTTGAGGTCTATTTTGTTCACATATAAGTATTGCTAGCCCAGATTTTTTTTTTCATTTTTATTTGCCTGAAAGTTATTTTTCCATCCCTTCACTTTTATTCTGTGTGAGTCCCTTGTTTTGAGGTGGCTGTTTTATAGACAGCATATATATGGGTCATATTTTTTATCCATTCAGCCACTCGATGTCCTTTGATTGGGGCATTTAGAAGAATCAAGTGTGATATAGCTGCAATAAAAAAAATATCACTATTTCTTCTTGATTCAGCCACTTGATGTTTTTTGATTGGAACATTTAAAGTTATTATTGAAAGGTACTTGTTTGTAGCCATTTTTATTTTTTGTGCCTGTGTTCTTTCTTACCTTTTTATTTCTTCTTTTTACACCAGTCCCTTTAGCATTTCTTGCATTGCTGGCTTGGTAGTGATAAACTCCCTTAGCCTTTTTTTGTCTTGTGAAGCTCCTGATTTTCCCTTTCAATTTTGAATGATAGTCTTGCTGGATAGATATTCTTGGATTCAGTCCCTTGCTTTGCATCACTTT
>NW_005871052.1:17748821-17761218 GCF_000147115.1 Myotis lucifugus | reverse complement strand
GTGCTGCTATGAACATACGGGTGCATATTCCTTTCTGATTGGTGTTTCCGTTTCTTGGGATAATATTCCTAAAAGTGGTTTTACTGGGTCAAATGGAAGTTCATTTTTAATTTTTTGAGAAAAAGCAATACTATTTCCCACAGTGGTTGCACCAGTCTGCATTCCCACCAGCAGTGAAGGAGGGTTCCTTTTTCTCCGCATCCTCTCCAGCACTTGTTTGTTCATTTGTTGATGCTAGTCATTCTGACAGGTGTGAGGTGGTACCTCATTGTTTTTTGATTTGCATCTCTCAGATGATTAGTGATTGAGCAAGTTTTCATATGTCTCTTGGCTTTCTGAATCCCCTCTTTCTAAAAGTGTCTATTTAGGTCATTTGCCCATTTTTTGATTGGGTTGTTTATCTTTCTTTTGTTAAGTTGAGTTCCTTGTAAGTGTTGGTAATTAAATCCTTATCAGAGATAACATTGGCAAATATGGTCTCCCATGCAGTGGGCTTCCTTATTGTTTTGTTGATAGTTTATTTTGCTGTGTAGAAGCTTTTTATTTTGAGTTAGTCCCATTTGTTTATTTTCTCCTTAGTTTCCATTGCCTTATGAGCTGTATCAGTAAATATATTGCAGGGACAAATGTCTGCTACTTTGCTGTCTATGGCTTCTGCTAAGATTGTTATGGTTTCCCATCTTATGTTTAAGTCCTTTATCCATTTTGAGTTTATTTTTGTGTATGGTGATCTAGTTTCATTTTTTTGCAGGTATCTGTCCAGTTTTCCCAACATTTTATTGATGTTGATTACACCAATTCATGAACACGGTGTATTCTTCCATTTATTTATGTCTTCCTTTATCTCTTTTTTCCTGTAGTTTTCTGAGTACAGGTTTTTTACCTCATTAGTTAAGTTTATTTCTGGGTATCTTAATTTTTTTTTGGGGGGGGAATGGTAAACAAGATTTTTTTTTGTATTTCTCTCTGTGAGTTCATTATTGGTGTATAAAAAAAGGGTGTTAATTTTGTATCCTGCTACATTGCTTACTTCATTTATTAAATCTTGTAGTGTTTGATGGAGTCTTTAGGGTTTTTTATGTACAATATCATGTCCTCTGCGAATAAGGACAGTTTTTCTTGTTCTTTTCCAATTTGGATGCCTTTTATTTCTTCTTCTTGTCTGATTGATATGGCTAGCACTTCCAGTACTATGTTGAACAGGAGTGGTGAGAGTGGGCATCCCTGTCTTGTTCCTGTTCTTAGGAGAAATGGTTTTAGATTTTGCCCATTGAGTATGATGTTGACTGTGGGTTTATCATATATGGCTTTTATTATGTTGAGGTATGATCCTTTTATTCCCACCTTGCTGAAACTTTTATCTAGAAAGGGTGTTGGATTTTGTCAATGGCTTTTTCTGCATCAATTGATATGACTATGTGATTTTTATCTCTCAATTTGTTTATGTGATGTATAATGCTTATTGATGTGCAGATATTGTGTAATCCTTGCTATCCAGGGATAAATCCTTCTTGGTCATGGTGTAAGATCTTTCTGATGTACTGCTGGATCTGATTTACTAGAATTTTGTTGAGTATTTTGGCATCTATGTTTATGAGGGATATTGGCCTGTAATTCTCTTTCTTTGTGTTGTTTTTATCTGGTTTTCATATTAGGGTAATGCTGGCTTCGTAGAATAAGCTTGAAAGTGTTCCTTCCTTTTGAATTTTTTTGAATAGTCTGAGGAGGATGAGTTTTAGGTCTTCTTTGAATGTCTGGTAAAACTCCACTGGCCATGGATTATTTTCTAAGCTAGTATCAGGGCATGGCCAGAAAAGACTCTCAAGGTTATCCAGAACAAGTTTATAAATAGAAAAAAAAACCTATAGATTAAGAGAGATTCAAAAAATGAATTTTGTAGAAATATTGGTTGACTCTCCTCCACTGTTCTTCTACATCTACTAAAGCCTATACAGTACACGCAAAAGGAAAAATGTATTCAAACCTCCACAGGAGTTAAATGTGTCTTGCTCATAGCCTCTCGTGCTGCTGATTTGTCACCCTAGGTAACAAGGCAAGCAGCACTAGTTTAATTGTCAAGTTTAGAAAGAACATTCTCTGATGAACTATAAACCATCAAGAAGCCTTGTGGTTAGGAACTAAACATTATGTAATTGGTTTCCCAGGGACCTGTTTCTTTTGAGGCCTATTTGGAGTCAGAACTACATACTTGACAAAGTAATTTTTGCAGTTTTCAGGAGCCTGGACAGCTGTGAAAAGAGTGAGTTGGATGGGGTTCTGCCTCCTGCACTACCCCAAAGCTTTGCCAACACCAGTTTCTAAAACCTTTCCCACCACTGAAAGTACAAAGGGGGAACAGTTGTGTGTGTTTTTCATAAGCCTGAAAAAGCCTGGAAGCTTGGCACTTAGGTACTTTTCCTTGTTCCAACATGTACATTGAGTAGATGCAAAATTGGAATGGCTAGAGGTTAAATATGAGGCACTGGGGTAGATTGTGTGTGTGTGTGTGTGTGTGTGTGTGTGTGTGTGTGTGTTGTTGTTGTTTTGTTTTGTTTTTTACAGATTCTCATTTCTGTTAATAACTTCCTTGAGTTCTGTCTAAATCAGAATTGCTAACACCTATTCACTCTACAACATGAAGTCTTGGAGAGGAGTTTCAGATTTGCAATCTCCTCATACATGTCTTTGAAGTTTCATAATACCACTTCCTTTATTTCCCACTCTAGATGGACTCAGAATTGGCAATGCATGTTTTCAGAAATTCAGACATGTGAAAGCTCAGTGAGAATGAAGTTTCTAGGATTGGCTATGTAATTTTTAGATCCCAGCACGAAGTAAAAATGTGCAACCCCTTGTTAAAATTATTAATATTTCATGGTGGGAATAGCAAAGCATTGAGCCAAGCACAGATCCTTCTAGTTATGGGGCTCTGTGCAACTCCACAGATTGCGCTCTCATAAAGCCATCCCTCTTCCCTGTTTACATAGAGACCAGAACACATTGGTGATCCTCAAATTCAAACTATCTCTTGACAGAAAACCATACATGTTTAATACTTATTAAATTATAGTCCCCTACATGATGATTACATTGCAGAATGCTGCAGGAAGAGAAAATAAGTTTCTTAATGATGCAAAGAACCATTCAAAGACTAAACTAGTTTAGATGACAACCTCCTAAAAACAGAGGAATTGACTTAATGAAATTTGATCAATCTTTTAAAAGGGTACTACTTCTGTGATCCGCATTGACCTTCCCTGATAAAGTCCAGGATCTCTTTTGACCAAAATTAACAGCCCATCTTGGCTTCTTGCCACTTCACATTTATTACCAGGATCAGTGCATGACTGCTGCTCTCCTCCCACACACTTGTGTCAGAGCCTTCGCTAGTTAATATTTATTTAAAATAAAAACTTACAAGATGAAAATTTTGGTGGATTTTACTGGACTTGTATAGAATAAGGAGTTGTGTGGTCTCAGCCTCCTCTCAGAACTGCCACTACTACACAATGTGATCTTTGGCATATTTGTGGTAGCTGAGTGGCTAGATGTACTTTCCTTTTGGTGAAATAGCAAAAGCCAAATAAAGAGGCTATAACATCTGATAGGATTTTGCCCAGATCCAATAGTGAATGCCTGGGTTGCTTTAGAAGAGAAGTGTTAGCTATTTTATCTTTCTGGCCTTCAGTACCTGCTTCCTCCCTCCCCATACACACACCATAATCTGAAGATCTTTCTTAGCAGGAAAATACTTTATTTTATTAAGAGATGTGTACTCAGCAATACCTTGTCATTGGGCTGGCATTTATACTTTGTCTACACACAGAAACTGCTTTGACTGAAATCTGGAAAAAAATAAACAGCTACAGCTAGAAAATAATAATTACAGTAATTTTACACATACATTTAGTTTTTGGGGGTAGATAATTGATTTAGTTATCATTTTCTATCCTGTTATTCTGGTGCTGTGGAGGCCCTAGCTAGAAGTCAGAGTTGTGGGGAAATAAAGAAGTTGATTCTCAGCTTATTTTCCCCAGAGTTTCTGAGGGGACTACACCCTCTCTCCTGAAAGGGTGTTGGAAGGGTTCTTATGCTTTTAAAGTGTAACTATGGCCTGCTCAAATGTCCCTCTTTGCGGTAGCACTCTGACATCAGGGAACTGCAGCAGTCATAAGCCAGCTTTGGCTTGGCTTGGTGCTCCAGTCTCAGCCCAAGACGAACTGGGTCCATCTCCAGTCAGCCCTGTGGCTGGTCCCACCTCCCTAATCTGCTTCCTGGATGAACTGTAGGCCAGGCTAAACCAGGCCACCTTAAGGGTAATGTCAAGGGAAAGGTGAGGGAGGGATGATGTTTCTTTAGCTCCTGCATTTTAACTGTGTCTGACTGCCTGCTTTACCTTAAGCAAAACCAGTAGACTCTTTTAAAATAATCTGTTTTCAGAAGACCCTCAGGCATGGACTAAGGTCCTTGGCTCTGGGGCATTGAAGACCTGCATTAATTTCAGAGTCATAGAAACCTAGATAGGCTACCAAAGTCTGATTAGCCAAATAAGTCCAGTTCAACACGCACTTATGGAGCCAATTGTTGTGTAACAGGCCATTACTAAGAAATAGGGGGTAGAAAGTGGACTGAGGCCTAATTCCTGCCCTTCAGGAGTTTGCAGCCTGCTTATAAAGCCAAAGGAGCAAACAGATGATTTCAATGTAATGTGACTAATGAAAGGCAATAGATGAGAACTCAATGTCTTGGATGCACTGAGGAGGGGCACCCAACCCAGCCTAGGGGCATCAGGGAAGACTTCATATAGGAAGGAGCAGCAGGTAAGGTTCAAAGGAGTTAGTTAGGGAGAAAACAATGAGAGATAAATGTCAAGGAATGAACAACAATAGCAAAGGTAAAGGAGTTTCTAACAACATTTTCTTTTTGGGGAACTGAAGAGTTAAGAAAATTAAAAATTTAAATAAAGTAGTCATGGGAATCTTAATGAATCTTGTCATATATAGCTTAGTCTATATCCTAAAGACAGTGGGAGACAGGAGTTTTAAGCAGGGAAGATTTGTCAAATGAAATGTCACTGGAGCCCAACCGGTGTGGTTCAGTGGTTCAGCATCAACCTATGAGCCAAGAAGCTATGGTTTGATTCCCAGTCAGGGCACATGCCTGGGTTGTGGACTCCATCCCCAGTGGGGGGCATGCAGGAGGCAGCCAATCAATGATTCTCACTCATCATTGATGTTTCTGTCTCTCTCTTCCTCTCCCTTCCACTCAGAAATCAATAAAAATATATTTTTAAAAGAAATGTCACTGGAGTGCAGTGAATGTATAAATGAATAAACAAATCTAAGTCAAAACTTTAAAATGTGCAATTTCTTCCTAGAAATATACAGAATAAAGCCACAATTCATTGGTTCAGTTCTCTTCAAGCTGTTCTAGCCTACCTCTGTTCTCTAGCCACATAAACTTTATTTTCCACTCATTTAAAGCTCATGCTATTCCCCATTCCTAATTGGTTCCTTTCTCCTTTCTTTTTTGGTGAGTTCATAATAATTATTTGTGAGAAAGGTCAAGTATTATTTTCTCTCAGATGTCTTTCCTGACCTATAATTACTCTATTCCTCCCCTGTCTCCCCATAACACCCTGTTCATGCCTTATAACTTTTATCACACAGTGTTGTAACATCCATTTCCCTGAGTATTCCTCACTTGGTATGAGCTGCTGCTTGAAAATAAAGATGTCTTATTTACTTATCCATTCCCACATGTCACATAGTCAGCACTCAATAAGTGTTGGTTGAAAAATGTAAGGATTAAGTAGTTGAAATAAAAAGTTTGAAACAGACTACTCTAGTCATTTTGGCACTGGAAGAATTCAATTGTGAAATGTAGTAGAAAGATCACCAATCGGGGCTGGGGAGTCGGGGGTGAGATAAGTCTTCAGATTCCTGTCTATGTCCTGCCATTCACTGTCTGCAGCCATCTTTTCCTGTCTCTGTGCCTCAGTGTCCCAAACTATATATTAGTTCAACTGATTTCCTGAAAAATTATCAATCTCTCTCCAATTCCAGAGCTAATTGTTTAGAAGTTTATTATTTATATGTCCATACTTCTAGCTCCTAGGAAGACAGAGATAATGGCAAGAGGATGATAAAATATTTGGGTTGAGAATAAAAACTGCCAAGTCACTGTGGTAGATGAGCACTGGGAAAGATATCTAAGACACAGTTCTCTCTCTCTCTCTCTCTCTCTCTCTCTCTCTCTCTCTCTCTCTCCTCTCCTCTCCTCTCCTCTCCTCTCCTTTCCTCTTATATATAATCTAGCCCCAGTAGCCCATCAAAGCCCATACAGAAAATTCCACAAAGTGAATCTTAATAAGTTATACTCCATAGAGTACACATTTATTCTTTTGCAGCTTTCACATTCCAATAGATTTGTTGTCTGATTTTCTCCAGTATTAAAAAGGTAGGGGTTTTCCTGGAGCTTGCTCTGAAACCAAAGCCACCACAGCACAAGCCAGGTAAGAAAAAAAGGAATTAAACATATTAACAAGAAGTGTCCTGGCTGCCTGGCAAAAATGGAAAAGTTTAACAACATCTACAAAATGATGGCTAACAGAATATGCCAGTGAGTATTTAATTTGCCTGCTTTTCCGTCAATATGAAAACAGAGCACAGGTTCTTTCCTGATTCCTTTTTCACTACTTCCAGAGTCCCATAACCCTGGCCCATTTGTCCTTCCAAGGTTGAACAAGGTTGGGTTGGTTAAACCCAGAGAAATGAGTGTCAGGGTTCTAGGACTGAGTGTAAAAATAAATAATAATTTAAAATGATAGCATTTGTGTAATGTTTTACAGTTAAAATCCTCTTTTGCATAAATTATCTTAATTGATTCTAAAAATAATAATACTTTTTTAAGCCGCAGGGCCTTTACATGTGCTTTTCTATTTGGGCAGTTCTTGCCACCTATTTCTTCCTAATTCTACCAATGCTTTAGATCTCAGCTCAAAGATCACTTTATCAAGGTAAACTTCCCTGACTTTACTGCCCATTACAAGTCTATCAGACTCATTCACTAGTACCTTTCTTTGTTTCTCTTATCATAATTACAATTTTACATGAGCGGGCATCAGTACATGATTATGATATCTCTATAATATAAAACTATTACGGAGAAGTGGCTATCCCATCTTTTTATCCTCCCTAACCTGTCAGGGAAGGTAAAGGTGACAATATGATCAGGTCTTACTAATGCAATATGAACACAAGTGATATGTATCATTTCTGGGCCAAACAAAATTTAAAAGCAGGTGTACCTTCTTTATCCTCTTTTTGTACTTCTGTCTGGATACAGAGGTTTCTGAAGCCGTAGGGCAGTGGTTCTCAGACTTGACTGAATGTAAGAATCACTCAGGAACTTAAAAAATTATGACACCTCTATGGTACACCAGGCCAATCAAATCTCTGTGCATGGAAACCCAGGCATCAGTATTTTTTAAGTTCTTTAGAAGATTCTAATAGGTAGCCAAAGTTTGAGAACCACTGCCTAGGGATGACTTTTGGATCACTGAAATGTGAAAAATTGCTCTCTGTTGAGCAGGAATATTTGTATTGGGCTCTCATGTGAGCAAGAAATAAACTTAATGTTAAACCAAAGAAATTTGAATGATCTGTTTGTTATATCAACAATTTTACCCATACTAATATATTCCCCATTTTATCTCCAGAACTTACCACAGGGCTAGACATATACTAGGTGCATAATTACTATTTATTTGAGAAAGGTATTATCATCTTCATCTTTACATATTAAATTCAAGTGGTTAAATAACTTACCCAAGGTTGCACAGCTAGAAGACAGAAATCTGAATTTGAACACAGCTCTCTGATTACAAAATGATTATACTTCCTACTCTACTATGATATTTGGCTTTGCACATGAAGACACCATAGGAATTAAGAAACACTGGTACTCACTTTAATATTCCTCATATGTAACAATTAGTGGGGTGTGATGGTCTCAGGATTCTGGCAGCTAATGGTGAGGCTATTAACACCCAATTAGTGACTAATGAAAGAACAGAAAGCCACTGATTGGAGTTGATGGAAGTTGGTGGGTGGTAATGCTCTTTATCTGAGTTATAGGTTGCCTGTTTCAGGACAAAGACTGATACCTCAAACTTTTTCATGACACCAGAAACCCAACAATTAGAATATAGTGTTTTACAGTAGAAATATAAATACCTAAGCCATGGACCAAATCAAGATCTCTTCAAATTGTCTTGTTGGCTCTATTTTTCCTGCTTCTTCCAATTTTATCTAACATATCTACTTAAATACCACCTGCATCATATCACTTCATAGCTCAAAAATATATATTTTCCTGTCCTTTTCCACAGCAATTTTTATTTTTAAATTAACTAATTCATTTTTATTTTTTCCATCACCATTTATCCCCTCTATGCCCTCTTCCACCTCCACCCATTCCTCTCCACCCCCGCAATCACCATACTGTTGTCCATGTCTATAAGTTCTCTCTCTCTTTCTTTTTCTTTTTTGCTCAATCCCTTCACACACGCCCAACCCCACCTCTATCTGCCTCCTCTCTAACCATGACTCTCTGTCTGTGTTTTGCTTGGTAGTTCAGTTTGTTCATTAAATTCCACATATGAATGAAATCATCTTTCCTTGACTGGCTTATTTGGCTTAGCATAATATTCTCCAGATCCATTCATGCTGGCACAAAGGGTTAATTTTTCTTCCTATTCATTGCACTGCAGAGTAGTATTCCATTGTATAAATGTACCACTGATTTTTTTATCCATTCATCTATTCATGGATCCTTGGGTTGCTTCCAGATCTTGGCTATTGTAAATAACGCTGCTATGAACATATGGGTAGTTTTATTCTTTTGAATTAGTATTTCAGGTTTCTTCGGATAAATTCCCAGAAGTGGAATCACTGGGTCATAAGGCAGTTCCACTTTTAATTTTATGAGGAAATGCCATTCTGCTTTCCACAGTGGCTGCACCAGTCTGCATTCCCACCAGCAGTGTACTAGGGCTCCCTTTTCTCTATATCCTTGCCAACACTTGTTTGTTCACTTATTAATAGTAATCATTCTGGAAGATGTGAAGTGATACCTCATTGTAGTATTAATTTGCATTTCTGTGATTATTAGTGACATTTAACATCTTTTCATGTCTGTTGGCCATCTGTATATTCTCTGGGATTTATTAAGGTCTTTTGCCCATTTTTTAAATTGGATCATTTGTCTCTTTGGTGTTGAGTTTTTTAGGTACTTTATAAATTTTGAATATTAATCCCTTATCAGATGTATCATTGTTGAATATGTTCTTCCATTCAGTTGTTTATCTTTTCATTTTGTTGATTATTTTATTTGCTGTGCAAAAACTCCCATAGCAATTTCACATCATTATGCCCAAACCACTTTAAAAACCCTCCATTATCTGCTCCTGTTATATCTAGCCAATTTTTCTCTCTGAGCCCTCCTTTACACACATTTTTCTTTGGATGGAATGTCCTCTTCATACCCCATCCACACCATCTTCAACACAACTTCAAACCTTTCTTTATGTTGAGGCGTGCTTTCTATTCCACTCTGCACATGTCCCATAAAAATCATCAAATATTTTTATACTACTCTGACCCATCTAGTCTTTTTCTAGTTGTTATGTTTTGTGTGTTGGTTTCATTTCTCTGGAGGAGTTTGTAAGCAACTTGGTTGGCAGGCCCCCATATAAGCTTTCTTTATTTGTGTGATTGTGATGATTGATTACTTTCTTTACAGAGATAGTTGTCAAGGCACTCTTGAATACATTATTCCATTTAACAGTCACACTCACCCTATGAAATAAATATTGATTTCCTATTTTAAAAAATGTTTATCAAGGATCTGCTACCTGCTAGGCAGTGTGCAGAGAAGGTATTTCTAGCCTCTTTTTTTTTACAGATGAGAAAATTGAAAAATTGTGAGGGATAAAGAATTATTCAAGTTCACATGGTTAAAAAACAACTGATTCAACTCAGGCTTAACATTCTATATTCAAGGTTCTTTCTATTACATGTTATATCTCCCCCCACAGTAAGCATTCAATATTTCTTAATTGAAATATAATAAATTTAATTTTATACATTTGGGAAATATGATCAAGAAATATTTATGGGAGAGAAACCAAGATGGCGGCATAGGTAAACACCTGAAAGTGCTGCCACTTCAAAAATACAACTAAAAGACAAAACAGACATCATCCAGAACCACAGGAAGGATGGCTGAGTGGAAATTCTACAACTAGAAAGAAAGAGAAAAGCACACTGAAACTCAGAGGAGGTGCGGAAGTAAAGTGCAGAGGTACGGAGGCTCGAGCGTGTGCGAAAAGGGGCTGGCAACGGAGGACGCCAGTGTCTTTTTCAATCGGGAGGGAGGCACAAGCTCCCGACAGCCCTGACTCCAGTTCCGGGCGAGTCTCTGAAGACCCAGACTCATACAGGAGAAACTGGACTGTCTGGCATCGGTCGGAACTCAAGGGCGGCTTTCTCTCAGAGGTGCTTGCAGCGATTACCAGGACAATGAGACCTGGGACCTCTTAGGGCAGGACTGAGGATCAACCATAGCTATTTGCTCCACCCTGTTGATTCCCTGAGACCCCGCCCCACCCAAGCTGTGCACAGAGGCTTTTGCATATGAATGACTTAGCCCTTTGCAATCTAAAATTACCTAACAAACTGCAGCTGGGTCAGAGAGACCCAGAACTTCCAAAAGAAGGCCCAAAGGCCCACAGCAGCTTGCATTGCTTCACAGCTGGGCCTCATCTGGGCACCTCCAAAACCCAAACAAATAAGAGGAATCTGCAGATCTCTCCATAGCTCCTGCTGGGTAGCCTCAGACAGAGGCTAAATTAGCACCTCCTTAGAGATCCAAGAGCCTGTGTACCCAGTGGTCAAATTGGGACCATCCAGATTACAACTCCTCAGATCCATAAGGGACACACTCAGGGGGCAGACTCAGTGAGCACCAAAGCCCCACTGAAGCAAGTCTTGCCCCATAAGGGTGTATTCAGCACAGAAGTTCTCCCACTGTAGACACAGCTGATTCTCACAGACAATTGGCTTGGAGGTCAATTCCTCCCAGTGATACCTACAACAATCAAGGCTTAAATACAACAAGACTGTGCACACAGCCCACAAAGGGGTGCACCAAGAGTGTCCACCCCAGGTAATTGGGGAGGCTGAGCCACTGGGCCCTATAGGACACCTAGCACAGAAAGCCACTCTATCAACACAGGGAAGCATATAAAATGTGGAGACAAAGAAACAAGGCACAAATGACAGAAATGGAGGAAAGCAAACTACTGGATATAGAGTTCAAAACCACAGTTATAAGGTTTTTCAAGAATTTTCTAGAAACTGCCAATAAATTTAGTGAGACCCTCCAGGGGTCCTTGAAAAAGGACCAACTAGAAATTAAGCATACACTGACTGAAATAAAGAATATTATACAGACTCCCAACAGCAGAGTAGAGGATCGCAAGAATCAAGTCAAAGATTTGAAATATGAAGAAGTAAAAAACACCCAACTGGAAAAGCAAAAAGAAAAAAGAATCCAAAAATATGAAGATAGCGTAAGGAGCCTCTGGGACAACTTTAAGCGTCCCAACATCCGAATTATAAGGGTGCCAGAAGAAGAGAGAGAACAAGATATTGAAAACCTATTTGAAGAAATAATGACAGGAAACTTCCCCTATCTGGTGAAAGAAATAGACTTACAAGACCAGAAAGCACAGAGAACCCCAAACAAAAGGAATCCAAAGAGGACCACACCAAGACACATCATAATTAAAATGCCAAGGGCAAAAGACAAAGAGAGAATCTTAAAAGCAGCAAGAGAAAAAAAGTCAGTTACCTACAAGGGAGTACCCATACAACTGTCAGCTGATTTCTCAACAGAAACTATGCAGGCCAGAAGGGAGTGGCAAGAGATATTCAAAGTGATGAATACCAAGAACCTACAACCAAGATTACTTTATCCAGCAAAGCTATCATTCAGAATTGAAGGTCAGATAAAGAGCTTCACAGATAAGGAAAAGCTAAAGGAGTTCATCACCACCAAACCAGTATTATATGAAATGCTGAAAGGTATTCTTTAAGAAGAGGAAGAAGAAAAAAGTAAAGATAAAAATTATGAACAATAAATACATATCTATCAACAAGTGAATCTAAAAATCAAGTGAATAAAAAATCTGATGAACAGAGTAAACTGGTGAATATAATAGAGTCAGGGGCATAGAAAGGGAGTGGACTGACAATTCTCGGGGGGGGGGAGGGGTATGGGGGGTGTGGGAAGAGATGACAAAAATCATACACCTATGGATGACGACAGTGGG
>NW_005871052.1:17721392-17748721 GCF_000147115.1 Myotis lucifugus | reverse complement strand
GGCAGAGGATGGGGTGAAACTTGGGTGGAGGGGAGCTATGGGGGGAAAAAGAGGAACAACTGTAATAATCTGAACAATAAAGATTTATTTAAAAAATATTTATGGGGCACCAATTGTTTGCTGGATATATATGCAAAATACATAATGTTGATATAATCATGAAAATTAATTACATTAGCATACTCTGTAAGTTTCAAGTGAATGGTAGGAGTGACCCAGGCCTTCTGACCACTGTGAGTTGGGGTGGACCTGGGAGACTTTAAAGGAAAGGTGATATTTGAGCTGAATCTTGGAAGTAAGATTTTGATAAAGAGAGAAGGGGGAGGAGGAAAGGCATTCCAAAGAGAGGAAATATAGTAACAGAAGCAAAATCTTCCCAAAGTGTTGCAAGACTAGGTTGGGTATCACTGGTTTGTATCAACAATAAGAAACAAACTTTTGAGCAAAATGTGTTAAATGAAAACCCAGCTGGTTTTGAAGATTGGAAGAAGGTGATAAAGAGGAATCGGAGTGGGAGGCACAAACGCTGAAATAAGTTACTGGAAGTGACAGAACTCTACAAACTGTAAATTACAGTGCAAATAACAATAATTAAATGTATTGTTGTTATTGTTATTCTACTTCACAGTAAATTATTTGATTTAATCATCACTGAGTTTCATAACTGAGTAGTGCTCATTTCTATAAACCAGTCAAAGGCATAACCCTTGCCAAGAAAGGCAAGAAAAGAAACTATACAAACTAAAAATAATTCTTCTCATAGTGCTATGAGTTTATTAGATGTTCAGGAGGACCTGATTCAGCAGGTGGGTGACATCAGGCACTGTTAGTCCTTCACACGTAAAGTGAGCTTCTTGGAAGAAATGGATTATAGGAAAGATCATTTTTATTAAGGAAAAATGAAGTTTGTAAGAATGAGCCAGCAAGACTAATTATCATCTTTCACTCTGTCCAGCACTTTGATCCCTTCAGTGACTTGCATAGATTAGTCTTTTTCTTGCTCTGATTCTGGAAAATGAGGAGAGCTGATATTATAGTTCTATATGGAGGCAGTCTTAATGGCTATGAAACCAATATTCCTGGGTTCAAATCCCAGCTCTAGTTGCAAAAACTTATACCTCTCTAAGGATAAAAAAGAGAATAATCCCTACTTTTCAGCATTCTCATGAATATTAAATAAAATATGTATGTATGGAACCTGGAGTATTCCTCAAATATCAGCTCTTGCTTGGTTCCCTGGCATTATAGAGCATAGGTTTGGGAGTTAGAATAAACATGGACCCAAGTGAAGGAAAATCATTTAACAAATTTCAATTGAGTTCCTCTTAAGTGTCATACTCAGTGCTAGGAGCCTGAGATAGAGCAGAAAACAAAGAAAAGAAGACCTTTATTTTTGTAAAGTATACAAGCCATGTTTTTTTTAATGTATTTTAACTGTGTGACTGTAATATTTAATTGCTCAATGGAATAATAGTCATTGTCTGACATACTTTATCAGGAAGTTGTGAGAATCAGGTTAGATAATGTATATGGAAGCATTCTTGTGAACTGAAAATTATTGTACTAATAAAATTATTATTAGTGGTGATCTTCTGTGACACCAAGAGGGGTTGAAAAGCATGAGTTGTTAACTGTAAGCACCAGAGAGCATATTATCACAGTTTACTAACAGGGATAGTGGCCATATTGGATTGAATATGAGAATGTCACTAACATCAAGGTCCAGCTGCTGGAGATACGAGCACTTTGTACAGCCATGACGGACTAGCTGTCTATAATAGTGAAGGAGAAAGGCATTATCTTTGTGCCTCTATTCATTAGTTCTGTACTCAAATCCCCCTTTCCCTGGAATCCCATATTCCCATTGCATTTTCAACTTTTCTTCTTTTTTTCTCCTCTAAGTGAATCTTCTCTAAAGAAATGATATGGGGAGATTCCAAGATGGCAGCCAGGAGGATGGCAGTGAGGGAGAGTGTGTGAGTGAGTGAGAGACTGAAAGGGGAGTGTGTGGACATGTGCTGTGTGTGTGTGTGTGTGTGTGTGTGTGTGTGTGTGTCTGAGTGAGGGACAGCTAGATCTTGTAGGACCTTCAGGGGCTGGTGGAATGGGCTCACATAGCCAGGCAGCCTCTGCTACTGCTGTAATCTCTCCCAGAGTGCCAGCTTTGCCACAGAGGCCATGCCATCTTGAAGGAGAGAACTGCTATGACTGGAAACCCAGCTTCACCTCCACCCAGGGTGCTCTCAACACCACCTGGGATCCTACAGCACTCCAGCCAGGGACCTGGTGCCTCAGCTTCCAACCCACAAAAACCCGGACACCAACATCCCCAGCTGAGGGCTCCTGTGAGTTCCAGAGGGTGCTGCCCTTGTGCCAGCCCTATGCTTTAGCCCTGGGCATTGCGAATGTGCAAGAAAAGCACTGTGACCATCCCAGAAGCCATGCCAGCAGCCACCGCCAGAAACCGCATGAGGAGCAGCCACCCTGAACCCCCCCCACACCCAGAGGAGCAGCTGCCACCCACGACCACATGAGCAGCTGCCACCCATGACTGCATGAGGAGCAGCCACCCCATGACCACATGAGGAGCAACCACAGCCAGTGACTGCCTGAGGAGCAGCTGCCCCACAAACCCTCAAGGAGCAGCCACCACCTGCAACCACCCAAAGAACAGCTGCCGCCAGCAACCGCCTGAGGAGCAGCCACCACTGTGACTGCTCAAGGAGGAGACACCGCCTGCGACTGCATGACCTGCCACCAAGCCCACCGCTGCAGCCACAGGCCCCACGTGACTCAACACCTAGATCCTTTGGTGAGCACAAAAAGGTGGAGACAGAAGAACAACCCCCAAAGGAAAGAAAAATGAGGAATCACCAATAAAGGAACTAAATGAAACAGAGGCATGCAATAGGTCAGAATACGAGTTCAGAAAAAGGGTCATACAGTTCATAAACCAGAAAGATGAGAAAATCAACAACCTATGCAGGAATTAGGAGCAAATGAAGAGTGATAGAGCTAAAATAAAAGCAATAGGGAAGCTTTCAACAGTAGACTAGGAGAAGCAGAGGGCCGAATTAACGAATTAGAAGACAGGGAACCAAAACACACCCAATCTGAGCTGCAATTGAAGAAAAAATCAAAAGACAGGAGGAGAGCCTGAGGGAGCTTTGGGACAATATGAAATTAAGCAACATGCATATAATAGGGGTGCTAGAATGACAAGAGAGTAGCAAGGGTTAGAAAACCTATTTGAAGAAATAATGTCAGAAAACTTCCCCGATTTGGGGAAGAAAAAAGTCACACAAGAACAGAGAGTCCCAAAAAACATTAACCCAAAAAGACTCACACCAAGACACGTAGTAATTACAAAGGCAAACGTTAATGACAAAGAGATAATCTTAAAGGCTGTAAGAGAGAGGTAGAAATTTACCTACAAGGGATCTCCCATTAGAATATCAAATGATTTCTCAACAGAAACACATCAGGCTAGAAAAGGATGGAAGGAAGTATACAGAGTGATGCAAAGCAAGGGACTGAATCCAAGAATACTCTATGCAGCAAGGTTATCATTTAAAATTGAAGGGGAAATCAGGAGCTTCACAGACAAAAAATAAAAGGCTAAGGGAATTTATCAACACTAAGCCAGCAATGCAAAAAGTGCTAAAGGGGCTGTTGTAAAAAAAGGGGGGAAAATTAAAAATTAAAAATAGCTACAAACAAGTGCCTATTGATGATAACATTAAACGTAAATGGCCTAAATGCTCCAATCAAAGGACATCGAGTAGCTGAATGAAAAAGAAAAGCTGACCCATATATATGCTGTCTACAGGTGACCCACCTCAGAACAAGAGACTCACACAGGTTTAAAGTGAAGGGATGGAACAATATCTTTCATGCAAATCGAAATGAAAAAAATTGCTGAAGTAGCAATACATATATCTGACAAAATAGACTTTACAGTGAAGGCCATCACGGGAGATAAGGAAGGGCACTTCATAATACTAAAGGGATTGATATAACAAGAGGATATAACTCTGGTAAATATATATGCACCCAATGCAGGAGCACACAAATACATAAAAAAAAAATTCTGGAAGATATCAAGGGAAAGATTGACAGCAATACAATCATAGTAGGGGACTTTAATACCCCAATGACATCACTGGTAAAATTCTCTAAACAAAAAGTCAGCAAAGAAACAGCAGTCCTAAAAACTCACTAGATCAGATGGACCTAATTGACATCTCCAGAACATTTCATTCTAAAGCTATAGAATATAAATTCTTCTCAAGTGCACATGGGACATTTTCAAAGATAGACCACATATTTGGTCACAGGCAAAGTTTCTCCAAATTTAAGAACATTGAAATCATATCAAGCATCTTCTCAGACCACAATGGCATTGTATTAGAAATGAACTACAGTGAAAACAATAAAAAAATTCAAACACTTAGAGGAGGAATAGCATGCTATTAAACAATGATTGGGTTATCAAAGAGATCAAAGAAGAAATCAAAACATCCTGGAAACTAATGACAATGAAAACACAACAATCCAAAACATATGGGACACAGTGAAAGCAGTCCTGAGAGGGAAGTTCATAGCATTACAGGCGTACCTCAAAAAAAAAAAAGAAAGAAAGAAAGAAAGAAAGAAAGAAAGAAAGAAAGAAAGAAAAAGAAAAACTGGTAATAAATTATCTAACTCTACAACTTAAAGAATTAGAAAGAGAACATCAAGAAAAGCCCAGAGTGAGCAGAAGGAAATAAATAATAAAAATCAGAGCAAAAATAAATGACATAGAGACCAAAAAACAAACAAACAAAAAATACAAATGATCAATGAAATGAAGAGGTGGTTCTTTGAAAAGATAAACAAGATGGATCAACCTCTAGCCACGCTCACCAAGAAGGGAAGAGAGAGGACCCAAATAAATAAAATGAGAAATGAAAGAGGCAATATAACAAGTGACCTCACAGAAATACAAAAGATTGTTTAAAAATACTATGAACAACTATATTCCATCAAACTAAACAACCTATAGGAAATGGACATATTTCTAGAAAAATACACCCTTCCAAAACTCAATCAAGAAGAATAAAAAAACCTCAACAGGTTGATAACTAAGGACGAAATTGAAGCAGTTATCAAAAAGCTTCCAGCAAATAAAAGCCCGGGGCATGACGGCTTCATTGGAGAGTTTCACCAAACATTCAAAGAGGAACTAAAACCTATCCTCCTCAGACTATTACAAAAAATTCAAGAGAAGGAACACTTCCAAGCTCTTTCTATGAAGCCTGCATCTGCCTAATATCCAAACCAGATAAAGACATATAAAGAAAGATAATTACAGGCCAATATCCCCGATGAACATAGATGATAAAATCCTCAACAATATTCTAGGAAATCAGATCCAGCATTACACCAGAAAGATCGTATACCATGACCCAGTGATATTTATTCAAGGGATGCAAGGCTGGTACAACATCCCCAAATCAATAAATCTGATACATCACATAAACAAATTGAGAGACAAAAATCACATAATCATATCTATTGATGCAGAAAAGGCATTTGACAAAGTCCAACACCCTTTTCTGATAAAAATGCTCAGCAAAGTGAAAATAGAGGGATCATACCTCAACATAATAAAAGCTTTATATGACAAACCTACAGCCAACATCATACTCAATGGACAAAAAGTAAAACCATTCCCCTTAAGAACAGGAACAAGACAGGGATGCCCACTCTCACCACTCCTGTTCCACATAGTACTGGAAGTATTAGCCAAAGCGATCAGACAAGAAGAAGAAATAAAAGGCAACCAAATTGAAAAAGAAGAAGTAAAATTGTCATTATTCGCAGCTGACATGATACTGTACATAGAAAACCCTAAAGGCTTCATCAAAAAACTACTAGAACTAATAAATGAATTTGGTAATGTAGCAGGATACAAAATTAACAGCCAGAAATCTATGGCTTCTTTATACATCAATAATGAAATTACAGAAATAGAAACTAAAAAAAACAAAAAACAACAACACACAATCCCATTTGCCATTTCAACAACAACAAAAAAAAAATTAATATACCTAGGAATAAATTTACCCAAGGAGTTAAAGGACCTGTACTCAGAAAATTACAGGAAACTGAAAAAAAAAGATAGTGGAAGACATAAACAAACGGAAAAATGTACCAGGTTCATGGATTGGAAGAATCAACATCATTACAATGTCCCCCTTCCCCACACAACCTATAGATTCAATGCAATCCCCACTAAAATACCAATGGCATACTTCAAAGACCTAGAACACACTCTCCAATAATGCATCTGGAATAATAATAGTAAAAAAGACCCTGAATAGCTGCAGCAATCTTGAGAAAGGAAAAAAAAGTTGGAGGGATCACAATACCAGATATTAAGCCATACTACAAAGCCATTGTTCCCAAAACTGCCTGATACTGGCACAAAAACAGACGTATAGATGAATGGAACAGAACAGATGACCCAGAGATTGACCCAAGCCATAATGCTCAATTAATATTTGACAAATGAGGCAAGAGCATACAATGGAGTCAAAACAGTCTCTTTAATAAATGGTGTTGGGAAAATTGGTCAGAAACATGAAAACAAATGAAACTAGACCCCAAACTTACACCATACACAAAAATAAACTCAAAATAGGTAAAGGACTTAAACATAAGAAGGAAAACCATAAATATCCTAGAAAAAGCCATAGGCAGCAAAATAGCAGACATTTGCCCTAATAATATATTTACTGATACAGCTCCTAGGGAAATGGAAAATAAAAAGAAAATAAACAAATGGGACTAACTAAAAAACAAAAAGCTTCTGTATAGCAAAAGAAACCAACAAAACAACAAAAAAGCTCCTTGCATGGGAGAACATATTTGCCAATGTTATCTCTGATAAGGGTTTAATCTCCAAAATTTACAGGGAAATCATACAACTTAACAAAAGGAAGATAAACAATCCAATCAAAAAATGGGCAAAGGATCTAAATAGCCACCTTTCGAAAGAAGACATACAGAAGGCCAAGAGACATATGAAAACATGCTCAAAGTCACTAATCATCTAAAAGATGCAAATCAAAACAACAATGTGGTATCATCTCACATCTGTCAGAATGGCTATCATCAACAAATCAACAAATGACAAATGCTAGCAAGGATGCAGTGAAAAAAGGAACACTCTTGCACTGTTCTTGGGAATGCAGACAGGTGCAGCCAGTGTGAAAAACAGTATGGCATTTCCTCAAAACATTAAAAATGGAACCTCCATTTGATCCAGTAATCCCACTTCTAGGAATATATACCAAGAACCCAGAAACACCAATCAGAAAAGATATATGCACCCTATGTTCATAGCAGCACAATTTGCAATAGCTAAGATTTGGAAACAGCCTAAGTGCCATCAGCAAATGAGTGGATTAGAAAACTGTGGTACATCTACACAATGGAATACTAGGCTACTGTAAAAAAGAAGGAATTCTTACGATTTGCAACAGCATGGCTGGAACTGGAAAGCATCATGCTAAACGAAATAAGCCAGTCAGAGAAATAAATATCACATGATCTCACTCACTTGTGGAATATAATTAACAACATAAACTGATGAACAAAAATAGAACCAGAGTCATAGAAGCATCGAACAGACTCTCCAACCTATGAGGAAGGCAGGGAGTGAGGGGGTTAGATATCAACCAAAGGACTTGTATGCATGCATATGAGCATAACCAATGGACACAAATGAGGGGGGTGGTGAGGGCATGTGCTGTTGAGTGGGGGTTGCCCAGGAGAAGTCAATGGGGGGAAAAGAAGACTTATGTAATATTTTAAACAATAAATAATTTAAATTAAAAATGATATGATCAATTCATTCATATCAATATGACAATGACTGAAAAGACTCTGCAAATTACCACTTCCAAGGAAAGGGGCATTGAATTGGGTCAAAAGATAAAGAAATAGACCACTAGTAGTAGAAATCTGGGAAACAATAAAGCTAGGTTCCTCTGAAAGTATACCAGGTGGTTGAAGACTGGTCCAACTACTAAAGCCTTACCAGTAATAGAGCCATGGAACAGGGGGTACCCGGGGGTGAGGACGATGGAGCCCAACGCGCTGGGGCGTCTGCATGCACTACTCTGGAGACCAGGTTCAGAGACACAGATCTAAGTTTATTGAGGAAGTACAGCCATATATAAAGGGGTAAGCAGCCAATGCAATAAGGACACGCTTGCTATGTTATCCAATGGGCGTGAGGGTCGGGGCTAAGAGTAGGTGGGTCTTGGAGACTTGTCAGGCGTGCGTTGCCACTTCCTGGTTTGCCAAGGAAGCCTGTTCGCTGGAGTGTGCTCACAGTGTTGCTTCGGCCGCAGCACTGAGATAAATCTCTTGAGCTCTTCCCACAGAGCCATAAAATGTCAGAGCTAAAAGAATTCTCAAAGTATGTTTCCTAGAACCCCAGTCTTTCATCTATTCTTCTAGAATGGAAGAGACTGGTGAAGTGATAGCAAAACCCTGAAAATTCTTTTTAGTAGCCTAAAAGCAAGTCATAGATATTTTATGGATCATTGTTAGGTTTGGGGGAAGACACAGATATGTTTGTACATGCAGAGAAATCATCTCCAAATTTAACTAGTAAGTTTCTCAGGCTGCATTAGTTGGCAGACATGTGTACGTTTTTAGAATAAACCCAGTTATTTGATTGTTTTTCCAAAAACCCCCTTTGAAGGGAACTGCCCTTCCCTTTTTCCAGGCCTCCCCCCATTCATATGGTTACTGAGAACTAGTATGTTCCTACATTGTGATCCTGTTCCCTGATAACAATTAATTGGCCCAAAGACGGGCATGTGATCCAAGCTTGTACAATCAGAGTCCTTATCTGTGCTTTTAAACCAAGAGATTCCAATGCAGTTTGGCTCTTAACATGAACTGTAGAGGTGTTATCAGTGGCCATATTCTCTTGTGTGGACTTAGAATGGAGAAAGTGGTCTTCAGAAAGAGGAGAAGGCAAAGACATTAAAAGAGAACCAGAAATAATAGAAGGTGTAAGAGATAGTCCTGAGAGCATGGAATCCCTTTTTTCATTGTTTCTGAAGAATTCTTGTTATGCTTATACTAGTAAGCTTAATTATAAATAGTTCTTTTTTTTCTTTCTTGCTGAATTATCTTTTTTTAACTTTTTTTAATATTATTAAATCTTTATTGTTCAGATTACATTTGTTCCTCTTTTTTTCCCCATAACTCCCCTCCTCCCAGTTCCCGCCCCACCCTCCACCCTCACTCCCCACCCACTGTCCTCATCCATAGGTGCACAATTTTTGTCCAGTCTCTTCCCGCATCTCCCATTCCCCTTTCCCCCCCAAGAATAGTCAGTCCATTCCCTTTCTATGTCCCTGATTCATTGTAATCACCAGTTCATTCTGTACGTCAGATTATTTATTCACTTGATTCTTAGATTCACTTGTTTATAGATGCATGTTTGTTGTTCACAATTTGTATCTTTACCTTTTTCTTCTTCCTCTTCTTAAAGGATACCTTTCAGCATTTCATATAATACTGGTTTGGTGGTGATGAACTCCTTTAGCTTTTCCTTATCTGTGAAGCTCTTTATCTGACCTTCAATTCTGAATGATAGCTTTGCTGGATAAAGTACTCTTGGTTGTAGGTTCTTGGTATTCAGTACTTTGAATATTTCTTGCCATTCCCTTCTGGCCTGCAAAGTTTCTGTTGAGAAATCAGCTGACAGTCATATGGGTATTCCCTTGTAGGTAATTGAGTCTCTTTCTCTTGCTGCTTTTAAGATTCTCTCTTTGTTTTTTGCTCTTGGCATTTTAATTATGATGTGTCTTGGTGTGGTCCTCTTTGGATTCCTTTTGTTTGGGGTTCTCTGTGCTTCTTGGACCTGTAAGTCCATTTCTTTCACCAGGTGGGGGAAGTTTTCTGCCATTATTTCTTCAAATAGGTTTTCAATATCTTGCTGTCTCTCATCTTCTGGCACCCCTATTATTCTGATATTAGTGCGCTTGAAGCTGTCCCAGAGGCTCCTTACACTATCTTTGTATTTTCGGATTCTTTTTTCATTTTGCTTTTCCGGTTGGGTGTTTTTTGCTTCTTCGCATTTCAAATCTTTGACTTGATTCTTGCGCTCCTCTGGTCTGCTATTGGGTATAATATTCTTTATTTCAGTCCGTGTATGCTTAATTTCTAGTTTCTTTATCGTAGCATCGAGGGTCTCATTAGTTTTCGTGAGGCTCTCAACAAGTTTATTGCAAGCCCTCAAAATTGCGTTTTTTAGCTGTATATCCTCCATTTCTGTCATGTTTTTTTGTCTCCGCATTTTTTATGCTTTCTTGGTGCACCCCCTTGTGGTCTTTGTGCGCAGTCTTGTTCTAGTTAAGCCTTGATTGTTGTAGTTAATATTAGAGGGATTTGCCCACCAGGCCAACTGGCTGTGAGAATCACCTGTGTCTGCTCGGGAAAACTTCTGTCCTCTGGGGAGGTGCTAATCTAGCCTTTGCCTGAGGCGATCCGGCAAATGGCTCTGCGCAGGGCTTGGGCGGGGCGGGTCTCACGGGATCAGCAGGGCGGGTGGAGGGAGCAGTTATGGCTGCTCTCAGTCCCTTTCGCAGAGGCTCTGCTTCACAGAACCCCGGCAGCCGCTGCAAACTTCGGAGAGAAAGCTGCCCTTAGGTCCCAACTGATGCCGGACAATCCCGCTTCTCCCGTCTGAGTCTGAGTCCCTAGAGACTCACCCGGATCTGGAGCCCAAAGTTTGAGACTCACTCCCGACCGAAAACGACAACCGCGCCCTCAGCCACCAGCCAGCTTTTCGCGCGCACCTCCGCACCTTTAAATTTTCCACACTGCGCCTCCTCTGAGCCTCGAGACGCTGCTGTCTTTCCTTCTAGTTGAAGAGTCTCTCCTCAGCCAGCTTTCCTGTGGTTCTGGGTGATGTCCGTTCCATCTTTTAGTTGTATTTTTGAAGTGGTTGTTTGCGGCAGCAGTCTCCGGTGTTTACCTATGCCGCCATCTTTCCATCATATTATAAATAGTTCTTATAAGCTTAATTATAAATGGTTCTGTAAGCTAGGTTATTTATCTTTTTTTTTATTTTAGGACACTTTTTACAGATGTACCCCATCCCCCACCCTTACCCACCTCCACCCAGCCCCTGTCCCCTTTGCCTTCTGGCTTATCACCAACACTGTTTGTCTATGTCCATTGGCTATGTGTATATGTTCTTTGGTTAATCTCTTCACCTTCTCTTTTTACCTTAGTAAGATCAACTGGCTTTCTATTACTTTCATCCCTAACTCCTAACTAGTAAAGCCCATTACTTATCAAAATCAAAGGCAAGTCATTAGTGAGCTTTCATATTTACACAATCTTACCACTGTACAAGTATTTTCTATTTTTATTTATATTACTAGAGCCCCCGTGCATGAAATTTATGCATGGGGGTGGGGGGCTGGCTCTCAGCCAGGCCTGCACCCTCTCCAATCTGGGACCCCTCAGGGGATGTCCGACTGCTGGTTTAGGTCCAATCCCGCAGGATTGATTAGATTGTTTATCCTGATCTAAACCGGCAGTCGGACATCCCTCTCACAATCCAGGACCACTGGCTCCTAACCACTCACCTGCTTGCCTGCCTAATGCCTCCAAGTGCCCTCCCCTGCTGCCCGAATTGCCCCCAACTGCCCTCCCCTGCTGGCCTGATCACCCCTAACCCTCTGCCAGCCTGATCTCGCCCCTAACTGCCTCTGCCTCGGCTCCCACTACCATGGCTTTGTCCAGAAGGAAGTCGGATGTCCAGAAGATGGTTGGTTGACCAGTCTAATTAGCATATTACTCTTTTATTAGTATGTATTATTTTATCACATATGTTTATTTTAGTGACAGAACTTGTAGGGCAGGTGCTATTTGCATGGTTAAGAGACCTATAGAAACTTAAGCATGAAGCAAGGCAAAAACTTATCAAGAGTTAATATCAGAGCTAGAACACATATCAAGGTGTTATGATTTTGGATTATTCATGAACTTTGTTGTCTCAGCCCAAGATGGGGGACATTGTCTTTGTATGAGTGATTCTTACTGATAGAGATGCCAGGTTTTGTTTTTTTTTAAAAAAAAAGCTGAAATGTTTCCTCTAACTACCTGAATGACAGAACCTATAAGCCTAAGGTTACTGTTACACCATTTGAGCATAGTCAATATGAGTCCAAGGTGATTGAGGCATTTATTACATACAGTAGTTAAGAGACCACAATCTGTAGAATCAGAAGATGTTTGAATTTTTTAAATATATTTTTCTTGATTTCAGAGAGGAATGGAGAGAGGGGGAGATGGAAACATCAATGATCAGAGAGAATCATTGATTGACTGCCTCCTGCACGCCCCGCCCCCCACCTGGGCATGTGCCCTTGACCAGAATTGAAATCGGGACCCTTCAGTCCTTAGGCCAGCCGTGGGCAAACTACAGGCCCCGGGCCGGATCCGGCCCGCTTGAAATGAATAAAACTAAAAAAAAAAAAAAAGACCGTACCCTTTTATGTAATGATGTTTACTTTGAATTTATATTAGTTCACACAAACACTCCATCCATGCTTTTGTTCAGGCCCTCTGGTCCAGTTTAAGAACCCATTGTGACCCTCGAGTCAAAAAGTTTGCCCACCCCTGCCTTAGGCCAACACTCTATCTACTGAGCCAAACCGGTTAGAGGGATGTTTGAATCTTTTAACCTCGTCTTTATAACTTTCAAACTGTATGATCTTGATAAAGTAACTTAAACTCTCTAAGTTTCAGTTTTCTCAGCTGTGCAATGAGAATAAAAATTCCTTTTTAGCTGAACTCAGAGAGTCATTGTTAGAATTAGATGGCAGAAAAGGCTTTGAAAACTCTTAAATGCTGAACATATCCTAATTTTTTCTGATTGATTTTTAATGAAATAAAAGTTCATTATACTAATGTTAAAAATGATGGGCTTGGTTCTTTTTCTGTGGTTAACTTCTTGAGGGTGCACCTAGCACATGGTAGTCACTGAAAAAGGTCAGTTACTCCTTGAGAGTTTCTGCCATTTTGCTAATGAGAAAAAACCATGCATGTGATATGCAATTGCCATTTATTTATCAGGATAGTATAAGCTATAGAGTCAGTTTTTCAGGGGTTCCAAACATAACTCTATCACTTACTAGCTGTATGACTTTGGACATGTTGCTATATTTTTTTGAGGTTCTCTTTCCTCATCTGTAAAATAAAAGTAATAATAGTACTTTTCTTATAGGATTATTGTGAGTATTAAATGGGTTAATTTACACAAACTGTTAGTAACAGGGATGGGGAACCATTTTTCTGCCAACGGCCATTTTGATATTTATAATATCATTCACGGGCCATACAAAATTATCAACTTAAAAATTAGCCTGCTATATTTGGTCAAACATTTAATTTTCTGACCACTAATGCCTTGTGAGGGCCAGACCAAATGATTTCTCAGGCCTTATACAACCTGTGGACCAGATATTCCCCATTCCTGTGAAGAATAGCTGAGCACAGCTTAAGTACTCATAGTAATAAATGAATAAGTTCATGTGAAACTCTTAAAAGGTTGGTTAGCATATAATAGGTATGTCATAAATATTAGCTGTTATTATAGTCCATTCCATAGACTCTGGTGATAAGTGAGCCTCAACATATACAGGAGATATTTTGTTTCAATCTGATCCCACAATTCAAATGTTCTTGCAATACTGTATTACCTTTGTGTCCATATCTCTGTCCTGGTTTGCTATCTGTGACAGGGGCTGCCATTAACAGCTTTTCAGACAAGTTTTCCAGGCACTGACATAACACATGCAATTGCATTTTGGCTTCTGTTGGAGAGCAGGAGATTGTGGCATGGCAATGCTAGATGGAAGAAAAAGTGGTTATTGCTGATAAGCTAATATTTGATTATTGTATTCAAATCTGCTTTAGTCACAGCTTTAAGTTGATTCAGAAAGGAAAACAACCAGGATTGGTATTCTTTACAATTCCAAAAGACTAATCAGTTTTGATCTGTTTGAAAATACTGCTTGCTTTTCTCTATGGCTTTGATCACAATACTTCATACTTCTAGCACACATAACCTTGAATTATCTATCTAAATAAAGCCACATATTTTCAACTGACAAATATCAGAATACTGTTTGTGATTCATTAGTAAAACATAAGAATTCCTGCTAATAATTCTATTTCAAAGATAGGAGAGAATTATTTCCTTTCTTTTCATTGATTTTTATTTCAACTCAGTCAAAATTAAAGAAAGTTTTGATGTTCATAGATTAACTTGTGATATTCTAAGGAGTTAGCTCCTCTGGGTAAGAATAGAACTCAAGGAGTGGGGCCTTTTTTTAGTGACTTGTGAGATAGGTCATATTTCTGACAAGATTTGTAGAGGAAGGCAGTAGCAAGTGATTGTAAGACTCCACCTGTAACTCATCCTCAGCTCTACTCCCTTGTGACTTCACTGTCACCCATGCACAGAAGCTTCCAGGAAACTGTACTTCAGAGAATTTGTCCCAGTCTTAAGATAGAACAACCTTAGCCAAATTTTCAGTTAGTTGCAAATAATTTATGTCTTTGGGGATAGAGATCACTTGTTAAGAGGGGCTAATCACTGAAAATTCTGGTGTGGAAAAAAGAATTCTTACAAATAAGAATTCTGGCCTCATATTTCTCTGCATTTGAACCACTAAATGACCTTAGGCCTAAGTCACTTTAGGTTCAGAGGGCAGATTCCTCTTTTTTGTAACAGAGCTAATTGTGCACGCTCTAATTCCAAAACTTGCTGTGAAAACTGATAGAGGTATTACAAATATATATTCTTTATGAACCACATTGGCCTATGCAGAGGTCACTGCTCTCAGATTGGAAACTGCAGAAATACCACAGAGATAGGGTGAAGTCACCCCCTATTTTTTAATCCAGAGAAATAACATGGATAAGATAGCAGTCATTCAGTTACTCACTGAACTTATAGAGGGAAGCTCTAACCTATAGAGAGAAGCTGTGCTACCTGATCTCTGTGCTACTGATTTTGGCCTGACTTTGATTTCCCCAGAGCATTCTAATAGAAAAGGTAGGGGAGGGTGGGGGTAAGGGGGAGAGATCAACCAAAGGACTTGTATGCATATATATAAACCTAACCATTTGACACAGACATCAGGGGGGTGAGGACATGAGTAGGAGGGTGGGGAGGAAATGGGGCTATAAGGACACATACATAATACCTTAATCAATAAAGAAAAAAATAAAAAATGTCCATGGGTGACAATGCCTTCTGATTGATGGTCCTTTTCCATTCTGGCAGCTATTGATTCTCTCCTCAACCTGGCAAAGCCAAAACAAATATAAGCTGTGATTCCCTGAATGCTGTCATCTACAGGCTTCAAGTTCTAGCTCTGCCTCAATGTTATCATCTTTAAAGTGGAAATAATAACAAAAAACACTTCCTTTGGAGAGCTGATGAAGCATACAAACAATATGCACTTTGGCACATAAGGGATAAATTATTATGATAATCCTTATTACACATTTCATTTGCATTCTTTTAATTTTGGTTTCACAACAAATTGTCAAGAAGGATCAGCCACGGAGACCACGCCATCTTGAGTGGCTGTTATTGAAAGCATATACATCCAAAGATCCGGCATTCAGAGATCGGCTGCTAACCCGGAAACACCGGATCTGGGACAGCGTGACTACGTGGAGCCCTGCTTCTTCTCACAGAAAGCAGAGAGAGAACTATATAACCAAACACCTGGAGAAGAGAGATCATGGGGAGACCAAGAACCAGCCCTCATATGAAAGAAAAACAGGCATCACCAGAAAAGGAAGTAAACTAAATGGAGGCAATGGAGGCAAGCAACCTGTCAGAGAAAGAATTCAGAGAAATTGCCATAAAATGGATGAAAAGAATGGAAGACAAATTCAACAATATGTGTAAGAACCAAGAGGAAATGAAGAAAAACCAAGAAGAAATGAAAAATGACATCACTGCTATAAAGAACACAATACAAAGCATCAACAGTAGACTAGAAGAAGCAGAGGTCCGCATCAGTGAGCTAGAAGACAAGGTAGGAAAAAATAAACAAGCAGAGTAGCTTCTAGAAAAAAAAATTAAAAAGCAGGAGGAGAACCTAAGAGAACTCTGGGACAACACGAAAGGAAACAACGTCCACATAATAGGGGTGCCAGAAGGAGAAGAAACTGAACAAGGAATAGAAAACCTATTTGAAAAAATAATGACAGAAAACTTCCCTGCTATAGGGAAGAAAAAACTCGCACAAATCCAAGAAGCTCACAGAGTCCCAAACAAAATGAACCCCAAAAGACCAACGCCAAGGCACATTATAATTAAATTAGCAAACACCAACAACAAAGAAAGAATCTTAAAATCAGCCAGAGAGAGACCAAAAGTCACCTACAAAGGAGCCCCCATCAGACTAGCAACTGATTTCTCAACAGAAACACATCAGGCAAGAAGGGAATGGGATGAAATATATAAAGTCATGCAAAGGAAGGGTCTGAATCCAAGAATACTGTACCCAGCAAGGCTATCAATCAAAATTGAGGGTGAAATCAGGTGCTTCACAGACAAAAAAGGACTTCGGGAATTTATTACCACCAAACCAGCAATGCAAGAAATGCTAAGGGTCTTCTGTAAAAAGAAAAATTAGGAAACAAAGAAGGAACACAGGGGTAAAGAATAAAAATGGTGACTAACAAGTATCTATCAATAATAACTTTAAATATAAATGGATTAAATGCCCCAATCAAAAGACATATGGTAACTGAGTGGATAAGGATACATGACCCATATATCTGCTGTATACAGGAAACCCACCTCAGAAAAAAAGACACACAAAGACTGATGGTGAAGGGATGGAAAAAGGTTTTTCAGGCGAATGGAAATGAAAAAAAAGCCAGGGTAGCAATACTTATATCTGACAAATTAGATCTCAAATTGAAGGACTTAAAAAGAGATAAAGAAAGCCATTTCATAATACTAAAGGAAGCAATCCAACAAAAAAAAAAAACTCTGGTAAACATATATGCACCCAATATAGGAGCACCCAAATACATCAGAAATCTTCCGGAGGAGATCAAGGGAGAGATTGACAGCAATACAATCATAGTAGGGGACTTTAACACCCAACTATCACCATTGCACAAATTGTCTAAACAAAAAATCAGCAAAGAGCCGAAACCGGTTTGGCTCAGTGGATTGAGCGTCGGCCTGTGGACTGAAAGGTCCCGGGTTCGATTCCGGTCAAGGGCATGTACATCGGTTGCGGGCACATCCCCAGTAGGAGATGTGCAGGAGGCAGATGGTCGATGTTTCTCTCTCATCGATGTTTCTAACTCTCTATCTCTCACCCTTCCTCTCTGTAAAAAATCAATAAAATATATTTTTTTAAAAATCAGCAAAGAAACATCAATCCTAAATGACTCACTAGATCAGATGGAATTAATGGACCTCTTCAGAACATTTCACCCCAAAGGCACAGAATATACATTCTTCTCAAGTGCACATGGGTCATTTTCAAAGATAGACCATATATTGGGTCACAGACAAAGTCTCTTCAAATTCAAGAAGATAGAAATCATATCAAGCATCTTCTCAGAACACAATGGCATAAAACTGGAAATCAACTACAAGAAAAACAATCCAAAAAAAAAAATCAAACACATGGAGACTAAATAGCACGCTATTAAACAATGACTGGGTTACCAAAGAGATCAAAGAAGAAATAAAAGACATCATGGCAACAAATGACAATGAAAACACAACAATCCAAAACCTATGGGACACAGCAAAAGCAGTCTTGAGAGGGAAGTTCATAGCTCTACAAGCCTACTGCAAGAAACAAGAAACAATGAGAATAAATTACCTAACCCTACAACTCAAAGAGTTAGAAAGAGAGCAACAAGAACAGTCCAGAGTAAGCAGAAGGAAGGAAATAAAAAGATCAGAGCAGAGATAAACGACATAGAGACCAAAAAACAATACAAAAGATCAACAAAACCAAGAGCTGGTTCTTTGAACAGATAAACAAGATTGATCAACCTCTAGCCAGGCTCACCGAGAAACAAAGAGAGAGGACCCAAAGAAACAAAATCAGAAATGATAGAGGTGAAATAACAACAGACCTCACAGAAATACAAAAGATTGTTAGAAAATACTATGAACAACTCTACTCTAACAAACTAGACAACCTGGAGGAAATGGACATATTCCTAGAAAAATACAACCTTCCAAAACTCAATCAGGAAGAATCTAAAAATCTCAATAAGCCAATAAGTATGGAAGAAATTGAAGCAGTCATCAAAAAGCTCCCAGCAAACAAAAGCCAAGGGCCAGACGGCTTCACAGGGGAGTTTTACCAAACATTCAAGGAAGAACTAAAACTTATCCCCCTCAGACTACTACAAAAAATTCAAGGGGAAGGAACACTTCCAAGCTCATTCTATGAAGCCAGCATCACCCTAATACCAAAACCACATAAAGACAACACAATGAAAGAGAATTACAGGCCAATATCCCTCATGAACATAGATGCCAAAATCCTCAACAAAATCTTAGCAAATCGGATCCAGCAGTACATCAGAAAGATCATACACCATGACCAAGTAGGATTTATCCCAGGGATGCAAGGATGGTACAATATCCACAAATCAATAAACGTAATACATCACATAAACAAATTGAGAGAAAAAAACCACATAGTCATATCAATTGATGAGGAAAAAGCATTTGACAAAATCCAACACCCTTTCTTGATAAAAACTCTCAACAAGATAGGAATAAAAGGATCATACCTCAACATAATAAAAGCCATATATGACAAACCCACAGCCAACATCATAATGAATAGGCAAAAAGTAAAACCATTTCCCCTAAGAAAAGGAACAAGACAGGGGTGCCCACTCTCACCACTCTTGTTCAACATAGTACTGGATGTACTAGCCGTTGTGATCAGACAAGAAGAAGAAATAAAAGGCATCCAAATTGGAAAAGAAGAAGTAAAACTGTCCTTATTTGCAGATGACATGATACTGTACATAGAGAACCCTAAAAACTCCCTCAAAAAATTATTAGACTTAATAAACGAATCCGGCAAGGTAGCAGGATACAAAATTAATACCAAGAAATCTATGGAGGGAACCAAGATGGCGGCATAGGTTAACGCCAGAGTTTGCTGCCTCGAACAACCACTTCAAAAATACAACTAAAAGACAGAGCGGACATCATCCAGAACCACAGGAAGGCTGGCTGAGTGGAAGTTCTACAACTAGGAGGAAAGAGAGTAACATACCGAGACTCAGAGGAGGCACAGTGCTGAAGTGAAATACTAAGGTGCGTAGTGCATGTGGAGGGGGCTGGTGGTGGAGGGTGCGGTGGTTGTTTTCAATCGGGAGTGAGTTTCAGCCTCTGAGCTCCAGATCCGGGCGAGTCTCTAGGGACCCAGACTCAAACGGGAGAAGCGGGACTGTCTGGCTTCGGTCGCAAATCGAAGACAGCTTTCTCTCCGAGGTTTGCAGCGGATGCTGAGACTCTGAGTGGCAGAGCCCCTGGGGAAAGAACTGAGAGCAGCCATAACTGCTCGCTCCGCCCGCCTTGTAGATCCCCGAGGACCCGCCCCGCACAAGCCCTGCACAGAGGCATTTGCCGGATAGCCTTAGGCAAACGCTAGATTAGCACCACCATAGAGATCCAGCACAGAAGTTCTTCCACTGCAGACACAGCTGATTCTCATAGTCAGTTAGCCTGGAGGACAAATCATCCCCAGTATTACCGACAACAATCAAGGCTTAACTACAACAAGACTGCGCACAAAGACCACAAGGGGGTGCACCAAGAAAGCATAAAAAAATGCGGAGACAAAGAAACATGACAGAAATGGAGGATATAGAGCTCAAATCCGCACTTTTAAGGTCTTTCAATAATTTTCTAGAAACTGCCGATAAGCTTAATGAGATCTACAAGAAATCTAATGAGACCCTCAATGTTGTGATAAAGAACCAACTAGAAATTAAGCATACACTGACTGAAATAAAGAATATTATACAGACACCCAACAGCAGACCAGAGGAGTGCAAGAATCAAGTCAAAGATTTGAAATGTGAAGAAACAAAAAACACCCAACCGGAAAAGCAAAATGAAAAAAGAATCCAAAAATACGAAGATAGTGTAAGGAGCCTCTGGGCAGCTTCAAGCGTACCAACATCAGAATTATAGGGGTGCCAGAAGAAGAGAGAGAGCAAGATATTGAAAACCTATTTGAAGAAATAATGACAGAAAACTTCCCCCACCTGGTGAAAGAAATAGACTTACAGGTCCAGGAAGCACAGAGAACCCCAAACAAAAGGAATCCAAAGAGGACCACACCCAGACACATCATAATTAAAATGCCAAGAGCAAAAGACAAAGAGAGAATCTTAAAAGCAGCAAGAGAAAGAAACTCAGTTACCTACAAGGGAATACCCATACGACTGTCAGCTGATTTCTCAACAGAAACTTTGCAGGCCAGAAGGGAGTGGCAAGAAATATTCAAAGTGATGAATACCAAGAACCTACAACCAAGATTACTTTATCCAGCAAAGCTATCATTCAGAATTGAAGGTCAGATAAAGAGCTTCACAGATAAGGAAAAGCTAAAGGAGTTCATCACCACCAAACCAGTATTATATGAAATGCTGAAAGGTATCCTGTAAGAAGAGGAAGAAGAAGAAAAAGGTAAAGATACAAATTATGAACAACAAGTATGCATCTATCAACAAGTGAATCTAAGAATCAAGTGAATAAATAATCTGATGTACAGAATGAACTGGTGATTATAATGAATCAGGGACATAGAAAGGGAATGGACTGACTATTCTTGCGGGGGAAAGGGGAATGGGAGTTGCGGGAAGAGACTGGACAAAAATCGTGCACCTATGGATGAGGACAGTGGGTGGGGAGTGAGGGCGGAGGGTGGGGAGGGAACTTGGAGGAGGGGAGTTATGGGGGGAAAAAAGAGGAAAAAATGTAATAATTTGAACAATAAAGTTTTAATTAAAAAAATGAAAAAGTTTTTAGTATGAAGATATAATATTTCCTAAGATAAAAGTGTTTTGATTCATTTCCTATACATTGTCAGTCATTTAAACAAATGAAAAGGTCAAGTTTCTCCAGATATATAATTCTAAATAAATATATTTTTCCAATAGCAAACACCACTTTAAAGCCAATCCTGTCTTGTTCCTGGGATAAGGAACATTATTAAAGTTTTCTTTGGAAATTCCTTATTAAACTGTAGGATTAAGAAAATCTACTGGATTGGAACATAAACCAAATGGGTCCCCAAAATAATGGAGTACCACCTCATGACATGATTTTATTCATTTGAATGTATGTTTGAACTATTCAAGTGCCAAGATACTTTGATTTTTCTTGACTGTTCAATAAAAGAGAAATCCAAGACTTGAAAAAAAAAGAAATCTATGCCATTTCTTTTTTTTCCTTTTTTTTTCTTAAAGTATTACAAAGAGTATTACAAATGTCTCCTTTTTTCTCCCCCTTGACATTCCCTCGGCTTCCCCCACCCCCCAGTGTCTTGTGTCCATTAGTTATTCTCATATGCATGCATATAAATCTTTCGGTTGATCTACTCTCCCCAAGGCTCCCCAGGGTTCCCACTGTAGTTTCACATTCTGATGAATGCTGCTCTGCCTCTGTATCCATTTTTGTTCATCAGTCTATAATCTCTCTTATTATCCATAAATGAGTGAGTTCATGTGGTATTTTTCTCAGCTTCCCAGGGGCCATCTCAGTCTCACAGGGGCCATCTCAGCTGCACGGGGGTCATCCCCACCTCACAGGGGCCGTCCCAGCCTCACAGAGGCCGTTTCTGCCTCACAGGGGCCGTCTTAGCCTCACATGGGCCGTCTCAACCTCACATGGGCTGTTTCAGCCTCACTGGGGCCGTTTCAACCTCACCGGGGCCCTTTCAACCTCACCGGGGCAGTTGCAACCTCGCCGGGGCCATTGCAACCTCACATGGGCCGTCTCAACCTCACAGGGGCCGTATCGACCTCACAGGTGTTGTTTCAACATCACTGGGACCATTTCAACCTGACCGGGCAGTTGCATCCTCACCAGGGTCACTGCAACCTCCCTGGGCTGATTCAACCTCACCAGGGCTGTTTCAACCTCACTGGGGCCATTTCTACCTCACCGGGCCGGTTCAACCTCACCGGGGCAGTTGCATTCTCACCAGGGTTGCTGCAACCTCCCCAGGGCAGATTCAACCTCACAGGGGCCGTTTCAACCTCACCGGGGCAGTTTCAACTTCACCGGGGCCACTGCAACCTCACTGGGGCCGATTCAACCTCAGTGGGGTCGTTTCAACCTCACCGGGCCGATTCAACCTCACCGGGGCCGTCTCACTCTCACCGGGGCCGTCTCAACCTCACCTGGGCTATTTCAACCTCTGGGGTGTCTCAACCCTACTGGGGCCGTCCCACCCCCACCGGGGCTGTCCCAGCCTCGTCGGGGCCGCCTCAGCCTCACCAGGGCTGTCCTGGCCTCTCGGGGGCCGCCTCAGCCCTACAGGGGCCCCCTCGCCCTCAAGGGGGCCATCTCAGTGACACAAAGTTTGGTATTCTGTCCTTTGTTGGGCGGCTCCTTGCTGGACAAAATCTGGTATGCTTGCTTATATTTTATTTTCTACCAAGTGCACAGACTGCCTGTCTGCCGTCACCCAGCGTCCCCTGTGATATTGGATCTGGTGGGCCTGCCTGTGCGTTTGCTGGTACAGCGGTTCCACGTCGCTGGTCCAGCCGTGTCTGGCTCAGGCTTCTTCCGAACCTGATTCTGCTTCTTTATTGTGTCCTTTATGTATGCGAGGAGTTGAAATCTGCATTCTGCTGGGCTGGGATGCAAAATATGGCATTTCTTTACACCAATAGTGAACTTACAGAAAGTGAAACTAAAAAAGCAATCCCATTTACCATCACATCAAAAAAATTAAGATACCTAGGAATAAATTTAACTAAGGGGGTAAAAGACTTATATGCAAAAAACTACAGGACACTGAAAAAAAAGAGATGGAGGAAGACATAAACAGATGGAAGAACATACCATGTTCATGGATTGGTAGAATCAACATCATCAAAATGTCCATACTACCCAGAGCAATCTATAGATTCAATGCAATCCCCATTAAATTACCAACGGCATATTTCACAGATCTAGAGCGAACGTTCCAAAAATTCATCTGGAATAAAAAAAGACCTCGAATAGCTGCAGCAATCCTGAGAAAGAAGAACAAAGTAGGTGGGATCTCAATACCAGATATCAAACTGTATTACAAAGCCACTGTACTTCAAACAGCTTGGTACTGGCACAAGAACAGACATATAGATCAATGGAATAGAATAGAGAATCCAGAAATCAACCCAAACCACTATGCCCAATTAATATTCGACAAAGGAGGCAAGAGCATACAATGGAGTCAAGACAGTCTCTTCAATAAATGGTGTTGGGAAAATTGGACAGATACATGCAAAAGGATGAAACTAGACCTCCAACTTACACCATACACAAAAATAAACTCAAAATGGATAAAGGACTTAAATATAAGACGGGAAACCATAAAAATTATAGAAGAATCCAAAGGCAACAAAATCTCACACATATGCGGAAGAATTTTCTTCATGGATACAGCTCCTAGGGCACTTGAAACTAAAGAGAAAATAAACAAATGGGACTACATCAAAATAAAAAGCTTTTGCACAGCAAAGGAAACCATCAACAAAACAATAAGAAGACCCACTGCATGGGAGAACATATTTGCCAATGATATCACCGATAAGGGTTTAATCTCCAACATTTACAGGGAACTCATGAAACTTAACAATAGAAAGATAAATAATCCAATCAAAAAATGGGCAATTGACCTAGATAGACTTTTCAAAAGAGGACATACAGAAGGCCCAGAAACATATGAAAACATGCTCAAAGTCACTAATTATATGAGAGATGCAAATCAAAACAACAATGAGGTATCATCTCACACCTGTCAGAATGGCTATCATCAACAAATCAATAAACAACAAGTGCTGGAGAGGATGTGGAGAAAAAGGAACCCTTCTGCACTGCTGGTGGGAATGCAGACTGGTGCAGCCACTGTGGAGAACAGTATGGAGTTTCCTCAAAAAACTAAAAATGGAACTCCCATTTGACCCCGTGATCCCACTTCTAGGAATATATCCCCAGAAGCTAGAAACACCAATCAGAAAGGATATATGCACTCCTATGTTCATAGCAGCACAATTCACCGTAGCTAAGATTTGGAAACAGCCTAAGTGCCCATCAACAGATGAGTGGATTAAAAAACTGTGGTACATCTACACAATGGAATACTACGCTGCGGTAAAAAAGAAGGAACTCTTGCCTTTTTGCAACAGTATGGATGGAACTGGAGAACATTATGCTAAGTGAAATAAGCCAGTCAGTGAAAGAAAAATACCTCATGATTTCACTCATTTGTGGAATATAGAAAACAACATAGACTGATGAACAGGGACAGATCCAAAGACAGAGAAACAGCGATCAGACTCTTAATCCCCAGAGGTAAAGTAGCGGAGGGAGGTGGCAAGGGGAAGAGATCAACCAAAAGACTTGTATGCATGCATATAAGCCAAACCAATGGACATGGACAACAGGGGGATGAGAGCATGAGTGGGGGCGGGAGGATGGGGGTTTAATGGGGGGGGGGAGGAGGACACATTTGTAATACCTTAACTAATAAAGAATTTAAAAAAATTTGTCAAGAAGGAAATTATTATAATTTCCAGTTTACAAAAAAGTCAAAGGGGGCCAAACCTGGGAGATTAGCCAGAGGTCACATAAGTCATAAGTAGTATCAGAAATAATTTGTTGTTTTTCATCAAATGTAACTATAAAATCTGTTACAAAATATCTTGCTGTGCCATAGATTCAATACTGCCCCTGCTCATCTAATGTTTAGTCTGCATGCTATGGATGGACAGGCTACCTCACCATAGCATTAGAAAAGGCAGCCGAGGCATAGTGATAAGAGGTCAGTTGCTCTGTAATAGAATATCTAGGTTAATAGTAGTGGCCCTGCCTCCTGTCAGCTGTCTGACTTTGGACAATTGCTTAGTATTTCTCTAAGTTTCAGCTTCCTGTTTTACAAAATAGAGATAGCCCCTACTCATCTGGTTTCTTATACAAAAAGAAATAATTATCAATGTCCTGTAATATTAGTGTATCACAGTAGAGTCCTAGTGAATAATTATTGTTAACAGTCAAATAGCAGAGGGGAGGACCAGCCTCTCTCTCATACCACTTTTGTAATCTGCTTGTATTTAACATTTTGCACCTAGATTTTGGTTTAATGGAACATTTATAGCTCTTAATCCCAGTGCCTATTAGAGTACCTAGCACCTGAAAGGAGCTCCACACGTTTGTTGAATAAATGAAAAATAAATGAATAGCAATGAACAAGGTGGGGGATTCTGCCTGTGGGGGAAGAAATATTATAAATGCCATATATGTGTGTGTGTGTGTGTGTGTGTGTGGGTGTGTGTGTGTGTGTGTGTGTGTGTGTGTGTGTGTGTATCAGGTTGTGATAAGTGTTTTAAAAGAGATAAAAATACATAGTTATATAATTAAAATTAATAAATCCAAAAATGCTCCCCACAGAATTCAATATTTGAACTATGTTTTAAAAGATCATGAGGGAAGGAAGGAAATATTTCAGTAAAAGCAAACTGCATGACCAAAAGTTTGGTAGGCTTGAGAGTGTAAGATATGCTTAGACTGGGAGTCCAGGAAGTCTGATGTGACTGAAGAGGTTGGGGGTTGGCAGGAGAATAAGATAGAAGAAGGGGTTTCAGAGAGAAATTAGGGCCTAACAATGATAGATTTTAAAGGCTATACTATGGAACATTGACTTGAACCTGAAGGACAGAAGTTGCAGATATGAAACCCATGAGCTAATTCTTGTCCACAGACATGTTTATTTTTTAGGAGATTTCACATTAAAGTCTAGAATGCTGTTCTTAAAATTAATGGAATGCCTGGCCCTTGCCAGGTTGACCAGTTGGTTGGATCATCATCCTATACACCAAAAGTTGGCAGGTTTGATTCCGAGTCAGGGCACATAGCCCATGTTTCGGGTTCAATCCCTGCTCAGGACATATATTGGAGGCAATCGATTGATGTTTCTCTCTCACATTAATATTTCTCACTCTCTCTCTCAAATCAATAAAAAACATATTCTGCTGAGGATTTTAAAAAGTAATGGAACATCTGGATTACTGAGAAGGCATTTTTGCCTGGCAACAATCAGTTGGAGTTGAGTGGTGGCCGCCCTCTTTAGATGGAGCATCTACTCTTCAGTTGGCCACAGCCTCCACCACCACACCCTTTTGTCTCTGTAATACTAGGTTATCTCCACTCATGTTTGTTATTTAGCAGGAATTTGTGTTTGAAGCCCCTGGCATAGGCAATTGAAAGTTATAGAACAAAGAAGTGATGCTATCAGTTATCTTTTTAGAAAAAACACACAATGATTTTTATTCTGTTAAATATAGCCTATAAGAGGGTAGTTAGGGGAGAAGTAAGGCCTGGAGCTGTGGGAAAGTATAAGATGAGATGGAGGCTCCAACACTGAGCAGAAGGAAGAAAGTATAAGATGAGAAAGTAGTCCTTTATAATCCTCTACTAGAGGCCCAGTGCACAAAAATTTGTGCATTCGGGGGGGTCCCTCAGCCTGGCCTGTGCCCTCTCGCAGTCTGGGACCCCTTGGGGGTTGACCACCTGCTGGTTTAGGCCCGCTTTCTGGGGAATTGGGCCTAAGGTGGCAGTCAGACATCACTCTGACAGACCGGGAGCCCTTGGGGGATGTCCACTTGCCAGCGGGGAGCAGGCCTAAGCTGCAGTCAGACATCCTTAGTGCTGCTGAGGAGGCAGGAGAGGCTCCCACCACCACTGCTGTACTGGCAGCCATCAGCCTGGCTTGTGGCTGAGCAGAGCTCCCCTTGTGGGAGCACACTGACCACCAGGGGGCAACTCCTGCATTGAGCGTCTGCCCCCTGGTGATCAGTGTGTGTCATAGTGACCAGTCATTCCCAGTCTTTCTGCTGTTAGGGTCAGTTTGCATATTACCCTTTTATTATATAGGATAGAGACCTGGTGCATGGGTGTGGGCCGGCTGGTTTGCCCTGAAGGGTGTCCTGGATCAGGGTGG
>NW_005871052.1:17714964-17721292 GCF_000147115.1 Myotis lucifugus | reverse complement strand
TCCCTGGGTTTTGTGTTGATACAGCTCCACTTGTGGTGCGCCCCAACCACCCGTGCGAAAACCACGAGAGTAGAGTTTTTCCTCACGCTATACCGATGGGGCTAAAGGGCCGAAGACTTCCCATGTTTTCGCTAGGTAGGATACGTTGCCAAATCACCGTTTCTTTATATAGAAACGAGCATAGTGTTTGGGGTGGCCCCGCGAGGTTTGACCTGATGGAGTTCGAGATTCAGGGTGGGGGTCCCTCCAGAGTTCTTGTCAGCTAGGGTGAGGGGCTGAGGCATGTTTGCAGCGGATACCCCCCCTCTTCAGAGGGGGTTTCCCCACTGGGGTGCCTGACCAGCCTGGGTGAGGGGCTGATGGCTGTTTGCAGGCTGGTCACACCCCCTTTAGGGTGGGGTTCCCCACTGGGGTGCCTGGCTAGCCTGGGTGAGGGGCTGATGGCTGTTTGAAGGCTGTTAAAGCCCCCCCCCCCCCCCGCAGTGGGGACCCTCACCCCATGGAGGTTTGGCCAGCCTGGATGAGGGGCTGATGGCTGTTTGGAGGCTGGCCACACCCCCTTTAGGGTGAGGGGTCCCCACTGGGGTGCCTGGCCAGTCTGGGTGAGGGGCTGAGGGCCATTTTCAGGTTGGCCAAGCCCCCTGGTGACAGAAGCTCTCAGCCTCTCCTTTTTGTTTCTTTTTTTTCTTTTATTCTGGGATTTATTTACCTTCTATAATTGAAACTTTGTTGCCTTCAGTGGAGCTCAGAGCCAGCACCTCTCACCCCAGCTCCTTGGCCTCGGCCGGCTGAAAGCAGGTATCTGGGGTTTATTTATCTTGTATAATTGAAACATTGTTGCCTTCAGTGGAGCTCAGAGCCGGCAGGGAAGCTTGTCTTCCTCCATCACTGGAGCAACCAAGCCTCCTGCTCGCTTCAGCTCCATGGCTGCTGGCTGCCATCTTGGTTGGGTTAATTTGCATATAGCCGCTCTGATTGGCTGCTGGGCGTGGCTTAAGGTGTAGTGAAGGTATGGTCAATTTACATGTTTGTCTTTTATTAGATTAGAAGGGGAGGAAATAGCAAAAAACCACAAATCAGCAGAGGGAAGAACTCTAAGGATCCTATATAATAAGAGCCTAATATGCTAAGTGTCTGGTTGTCTGGTCATCCATTCAACCCAATCAAAGTGTAATATGCTAATGGTATGCTAAGGCCACTCAACCGCTCACTATGATGTGCACTGACCACCAGGGGGCAGACAGTCAACCGGTTGACCAGTCGCTATGATGTGCACTGACCACCAGGGGGCAGACACTCCAACTGGTAGGTTACCTTGCTGCTTGGGTCCAGCAGAGCAGGACTGAGGGAGATGGGCCAGACATGCCCTGGAGCCCTCCCACTGTCCTTCCCGGCTGGCCAACCTCCCGCATCCCTCCCTGGCCCTGATCATGCACGGGTGGGGTCCCTTGGTCTGTCCTGCACCCTCTTAAAATCTGGGACCCCTCGGGGGATGTTGGAGAGCCAGTTTCAGCCCGATCCCGCAGGCCAGGCTGAGGGACCCCACTGATGCATGAATGTGTGCACCGGGCCTCTAGTTTATTCATAAGCCTTACTCCTCATTTGTAGCCCAACTCAAATGTAGTTATTTAAATGATTCTTCACTCTCCTTCCTAGAGTTAATGAGCTCTTCAAACAGAGTTTACATTGTTCTATTCATCAGTGAATCCCCAGTGCCAAGCACAGAGCCTGGCAAGCAGTAAGTGCTTAGTAAACACTCGTCCAAAGCATGAATTGGAAGTATACTTTATTTATTTGTACTTGTATAAAAGGATTATTTATTTTTAAGCATGCTGAAACTGAAGGGGTTTTTACAAACTTCCATTTTGGAAATAGATTTTAAATCTGAGAAAATGGAATCCATCCATTTATTCGACAGCTATTTATTGAGCACTGACCATATGCCACACCAAGGTGAGTCTGAAAGATTTGATGATGAACAAAGCCAACATGGCCCCTGCCCTCAGAAACAAATTTACAGTCTAGTGAGGACAATAGATATTAAACAACTAAATAAGTAGTTAGTATTAATTGTATTTGTGAAAAGTCCTCCAAAGGAAAAATCTTGGGTACTGTTAAAATATATAAAAAGGTAGGTGTGTGGGGAACTTTAGCAAGCCTAGGAGGTCCAAAAAGTCTTCCTGGAAGTGCTATATGCATAAACATTAACTAAATTACCCAAGAGAAGGGTGAACCAGTGTTTCAGGTACTACAAACAGCGTATACAAAAGAAGGAAGGAGGGGCTACCTGGCATTTGAGGAAGTCTGAATAAAGGCCAGTGTGAGCCTGAGCAGAGCTCAGAAAGCAGGAAGAAAGTAATATGAGATGAAATAAGGGAGGCAGAGAGATGTCAGATCATGTAGTGCCTGGTTAAAGATTTGAACATTTATATTAAGAGCAATGGAAAGCTAGAAACAATTTAAGTAGTGGAATGATATGAACAAATTTAACTTTAATAAAGTCCTGTACAAAAACATACTGACAATTGATTATTAACAAATCTCTAAAACCAAGTAAGAGAAGAAAGGATAGTCTCTTCAACAAATGGTGCTGAAGCAATAGGTCATCTGTATACAAATGAACTAGATATCCATATACAAAAATTAACTCAAAATGGATCATAGATCCAAATGTAAAACTGAAACTACACAACTTCCAGGAAAAAATAAATAAAGGCTTTTAAAACACAGTTTGTGATTTAGGGTTAGAAAAAGATTATTTTTATATCTGACACAATCCATAAATGACCAAATTAAAACATTGGACTTAAGAATTAAGATTTTTCTGATCTTTACTGGTAAAGTCAAACTAAAAACTGTGAGAAATATTGGTGCATCATATTTCTGATAGTATACTTATATCCAAAATATATAAATAACTAGAAACTCCCTGTTAAATACAAGCAGTACATTTAAAAACCACCAATTCAAAAGAATATGTGCAACCATATGCTCATAGCAACATTATTTACAATAGCCAAGATCTGGAAACAGCCTAAGTGCCCACCATCAAATGAGTAGATAAAAAAGCTGTGGTACATTTACACAATAGAAGACTACATGGCCATAAAATAAGAAGGAAATCCTACTTTTCACAACAACACGGATGGACTTAAAGGTTATTATGCTAAGTGAATAATCCAGTTAGAGAAAGACAAATATGATACAATCTGACTTATACGTAGAATCTACTAAACAAAATAAACTGATGAACAAAATAGAAATAGAGGCATGGATACATGGAACAGAGTGAGAGCTGTCAGAGGGGAGAGGGCGGTACTGAATGAAAGAAGGTAAAGGGATCAGCCAAAGAACATATATACATAACCCATAGACATAGACAACAGTGTGGTGATGCATGGAGGGAAAGGAGAGCTAGGGCTGGGTGGCAAAGGGTGGGGGACAATTGGGAACATATGTAATAGTGTCAACAATAAAAATAAAGTTAGAAAAAAAAACATGTGAACAAAAAACACAAATAAAAATATTTTATTTTTTGAAGAATAAAGCTTTGGCTCTGGCTGGTATGGCTAGGTCTTCCTGTATAAGGAAAGGTTGCGGGTTCGATTCTCAGTCAGAGCACATACCTAGGTTGCAGGTTCGATTGCCAGTCAAGGCAAGTACAAATACAGAAGGAAACCAATCGATGCTCTGTCTCACATCAATGTTTCTCTCTTTTTCTCTCTCTCTCTCCCTTCCTCTCTCTCTAAAATCATAAGCATATCTTAGGGGGAGAATTTAAAAAAAAGAAAGAGTAAATAAAGGGTAAAGCTTTAAGAAACAAACAATAAATGAAATAAAATTATGGCAGTAATTATGCATTCTAAAAAATAAAAAATAGGTCAAGTTTTCAGCAAAGTCTTTGTCAAAGAAAACATACAAATGACAAATAATCACATGAAAAATACTCTTCAACATTATTCATTGGATAAATGCAAATTAAATTAAAATGCCTATATCACTAAATATAGAAAGACTGATCAGATCCCTGGTCAGTGAGGCTCAGTTGGCTGGGCACCATCCTATGTGCCAAAAGGTTGCCAGTGCGATTCTCAGTGCGATTCCCAGTCAGGGCTCATGCCTGAGTTGTGGGCTAGGTCCCCAATCTGGGGTGTGTAGGGGGCAGCTGTTTGATGTTTCTCTCTCTCTCTCTCTCTGTCTCTCTCTCTCTCTCTCTCTCTCTCTTTCCCCCTCCCACTCCCCCTCCCTCTCCCTTTCCCTCTCTCTTGTTGCAATGAGGTATCACCTCACATGTGTCAAAATGGCTATCATCAATAAATCAACAAACAGCTAGTGTTGATGAGGATGTGGAGAAAAGGGAACCCTTGTGCACTGTTGTAGGGAATGCAGATTGGGGCAGTCACTTGGAAAACAGTATAGAGTTTCCTCAAAAGATTAAAAATGGAACTGCCTTATGACTTTATTACATTTCTGGGACTATATTGGAAGAAACCTGAAACACTAATTCAAAAGAATACATGCACCCCTATGTTCATTGCTGCAATATTTACAATAGCCAAGATCTGGAAGCAGCACAAGTGCCCATCAGTAAATGAGTGAATAAAGAAGGTTGTGGTACATTTACACAATGGAATACTACTCAGCTGTAAAAAAGAAGAAAATCTTAACTTTTGTGACAACATGGATGGAACTAGAGAGTACTATGCTAAGTCAAGCCAGTCAGAGAAAGACAAATATCACTTATGTGTGGAATCTAATGAATGAAATAAACTAACAAACAAACCCACAGATACAGAGAACAGACTGGCAGCTGTCAGAGAGAGGAGAGGAGTTGGGGGCTGGGAGGAAAAGGTGAAGAAGGGATTAAGCAAAAAAAAATAAAACACCACAAAAAACAACAACAACAACAACAACAACAACAACAACAACAAAAACTAATAGACACAGACAACAGTATGATGATTTCCAGAGGGAAAGGGGTTGGGGGAGGTGGAAGAGGGCAAAGTTGGGATGAATGGTGTTAGAAAGAGACTTGATTTTGGGTGTTGAGTACCAGATGCAGTATGCGAATGATGTTATAGAATTATACACTTGAAACATTTATGGTTTTATTAACCAACTAGGGGCCCAACTCTACATCATTATTCATTGGATAAATGCAAGTTAAATTAAAATGCCTAATCACTAAATTTAGAAAGACTGATCAGATCCCTGGTCAGTGAGGCTCAGTTGGCTGGGTACCGTCCTACGTGCCACAGTTCCTTTCAAATCCGTGCACCTTAAAAGGAAATGTGTGCCAAAAGGCTGTGGTAGGCACAGGGGTGGATCTTGGCCCATCCTCCACACCCCGCCCGGCTCCCGCTGCTGACACTCCCACCAGCTGACCGCACTGGCCCTATTCGCACCTGCTGACAGCATGGAGTTATTGGGGTTGGCACTTTCACCAGGTGAGAGCAGTGGCTGCTGCCCCAACCACCCCTCAGGAGCAGGGGGAGGTGGAGAAGCCTTCAGGGTTGATTTAGGGCTGGCAGCCGCCGCTGCATGAACCTGCTGATGGTGCTGAGCGATTGGGACTGGCACCGGGAGCTGGCAGTGGGTGTAAGCATGCAGGTGCAAGTGGGGCTGGTGCTGGCAGTGGGTGTGAGCGCTGGGTGGGAACACAGCTTGCGGGAGCAAAGAATTTTCAGTAACCACCAGAGGCTTGCCCCAATGACAGTGACTGGTGCCCTGCCTTGGTCTGGCATCCCCACTCATCTGCTCCACCATCCTGCCACGGCCAACACCTGCCATATTCTGTACACGCCCGCTGGTGGTCAGCGCATGTCATAGCGACTGGCTGTTTGGTTGTTCTGGTTGTTTTGCCATTTGGTCCATTTGCATATTAACCTTTTATTATATAGGACTAGAGGCCTGGTGCACAAAAATTTGTGCACTCGGGGGTAGGGGGTCCCTTAGCCAGGCCTGTGCCCTCTCGCAGTCTGGGACCCCTCGGGGGTGACCACTTGCTGGCTTAGGCCTGCTCCCCGGGGGATTGGGCCTAAGATGGCAATCAGACATCCCTCTGGCAGCCCGGCAGCCCTTGGGGGATGTCCATTTGCCAGCGGGGAGAAGACCTAAGCTGCAGTCAGACATCCTTAGCACTGCTGAGGAGGCAGGAGAGGCTCCCACCACCACTGCTGTACTGGCAGCCATCAGCCTGGCTTGTGGCTGAGCAGAGCTCCCCCCTGTGAGAGCGCAATGACCACCAGAGGGCAGCTCCTGCATTGAGCGTCTGCCCCCTGATGGTCAGTGTGTGTCATAGTGACCAGTCATTCCCAGTCTTTCTGCT
>NW_005871052.1:17652554-17714864 GCF_000147115.1 Myotis lucifugus | reverse complement strand
GTGTCCTGGATCAGGGTGGGGGTCCCCCTGGGGTGCCTGGCCTGCCTTGGTGAGGGGCTGATGGCTGTTTGCAGCTGGTCACACCCCCTTCAGGGTGGGGGTCCCCACTGGGGTGCCTGGCCAGCCTGGGTGAGGGGCTGAGGGCCATTTTCAGGCTGGCGGGCAACTGAAGGTCCCAGCCTCTTTTTTTTTCTTTTTTTTTTCTGGGATTTATTTACCTTCTCTAGCTGTCACTGTAGCTGAGAGCCAGCTCCAGCTCTGAGGCCGTTGCTGGCTGAAAGCAGGTATCTGGGTTTGTTTAGCTTCTATAATTGAAACTCTGTTGCCATCACTGGCGCTCTAAGCTCTGCGGCCCTGGCTGGCTGAAAGCAGGTACCTGGGGTTTGTTTAGCTTCTCTAATTGAAACATTGTTGCATCCGGAGCTCAGCGCTGGGCTGTGGCAGGTGGTGAACCTTGGCTTCCTCCATCACTGGAGCAAGCAAGCCTCCTGCTCGCTTCAGCTGCGTGGCTGCCAGCCGCCATCTTTGTTGGCAGTTAATGTGCATATCCTGCTGATTAGCCAATGGGAAGTGTAGTGGAGGTACGGTTAATTATCATGTTTGTCTATTATTAGATAGGATGTCATCAAAAAATTCAATAAAATATAAACATTAAAAATAAAATGATTGGCCATACGAAGTGTTGGTGAGGATGTGTAGGAACTGCTGATGGGAATGCTAAATAGTACTATCACTTTGGAGGACAATTTGGCGGTTTCTTAAAAAAGTAAATATACACTTACTCTGTGACCCACTCATTCTACTACTACATATATAAACAAGAAAAATGAAAGCATATGTCCATATAAAATTGTATGTATAAATGATGTATAAATATTCATAGCAGTTTTATTTGTAATAGCCCCACATTTTAAAGAACACAAATTCCATCAATAAGCAAATGGATAATCAAACTGTGGTACATTCATACAGCAGAAGAGTACTTAGCATTAAAAAAAGAACAAGATACTGATACACATAAGAGCTTGCATGGATATCAAGGGTATCATGTTGAGTGAAAGATGACAGACAAAAAATAGTGATGATTCCATTGATATGAAACTTTGGAAAATGAAAACTAATCTATAGTGACAAAAATCAGATGGCTGATTGCTAGAAGGGGAGTGTGGGGATGGGTAGAGAAAGGAAATAAAAAAGGGGAAATACTTTTGGAGTGAGAGATATTTTCACTTTATTGGGTGATGGTTTTATAAGTGTATGCATATGTCAAAAATTATTGATTGTACAACTTTAAATATGTGTAGTTTCTTTTATCTAAAAAATACTTTAATAAGGTTGTTTTTTTTCAAAATCCCTCTGGAATAGAAAGTCCAGAAATAGACCCACATTAATATATTCATGTGATCATTGACAGATAAGCAAAAGTAATACAATGTAGCCAAGACAAAGACAGTCTTTCCAACAAATGGTGCTGGAACAACTGGACATCACATGCAAATAAAAAAAAAGGAAAAAAAAAGGAATCTAGACACAGACCTTACATCCATCACAAAAAGTAACTCAAAATAAATCCAGACCTAAATGTAAAATGCAAAACTATAAAACTCCTATAAGACAACATAGGAGCAAACCTAGATGACCTTGAGTGTGGTGATGACATTTTAGATACAACACCAAAGGCATGATCCATGAAAGAAATAATTAATAAAAATAATTAAAATCTTATGCCCTGAAAAATACAATGCCAAGAGAATGAGAAGAGAAACCATAGACTGGTAGAAAATATCCACAAAAGACATATCAATAAAAAACTGTTATCCAAAATATTTTGAGAACTCTTAAAACTCAACAATAATAAAATGAACAGCTTGATTAAAAAATGGGTCAAAGATTGTAACAGACACTTCACCAAAGAAGATAATCAGATATCAAAAGTATATGAAAAGATGTTTTACATTATATGTCATCAAGGAAATGTAAATTTAAAAAAAAATGAGATACCACTACCAGAATGGCCCAAATCTGGAACACTGATACCACTAAGTGCTGATGAGGATGTGAGCAACAGAAACTCTCAGTCATTGCTTGTGGAAAAGAAAAATGCTACAGTCACTAGGAAGATAGTTTGGTGTTTTTTTTTTTTTGCAAAAATATACTTACTATAAAATACAGCAATTATGCTTCTTGGTATTTTAACACAAAGGAGTTAAAAACTTGTGTCCATACAAAAACCTTCACATGATGTTTATAGCAGTTTTATTCATAATTGCCCAAACTTAAAAGCAACCAGGATGTCAATCAGTAGATGAATGCATAAATATATTGTGGTACATCCAGAAAATAAAGTATTATACAGTGTTGAAAAATGAGCTATCAAGGCATGAAAAAACATAAAGGAAACTTAACTGTATATTAATAAGTGAATGAAGTCAATCTGGAAGGTTATATATTGTGTGATTCCAACTATAGGATATTCTGAAAAAGATAAAACTATGAAGACAGTAAAAAGATTAGTGATTTCCAGAGGGTGTGGGGGATAAATATGCAGAACACAGATTTTTTGGGCAGTGGACATACTTGGTATGATACCATAATGATAGATACATATCATATACATCTGTCCAAACATATAGGATGTATATCACCAAGAGAATCACTAATGTAAACAATGGACTTCAGGTATTATGATGCATCAATATAGGTTCATCAATTGTTACAAATGCACTGCTCTGGTAGCAGATGTTGATAATGAGGAAAGCTATGTACGTGTGGGTAGTAGGTATGTGGGAAATCTTTGTGCCTTCCACTCAGTTTTATTATAAGCCTTAAATTGCTCTAAAAATTGTCTTCATTTTTAAAAATCCCTGTCTTCTCAATGCAGAGCTGACTCTAGGAAAGTAAGAATGGAAGAGGGAGACCATTTACAGTGGTCCAGGTGAGAAGGGCCAGTGCCTTGAATTAGGTGGGCAGTGCCACAGATTAATAGAAATGGGAAGATTTGTGAGATATATAGGAAATAAAACCCACAGGACTTGGAGAATGTCCACCATTTTCCAAAGATCAGCTCATCTTCACTTTACAGAGGAAGGAGCTAGGGAAAATTCCATTAACAAAGACCCCTTGAAATTGCAGAGAAAGCTCATGGCAAAAACTTACTCTCAACTGGAATGTTCTGAAAGGACATCACTGGTTACTTACTTGCTAAAAATAAAAGGAAAGAAGAAGAATGGGGGGGTGAGGTAGGAGGTGGGCTAGAAAGGGTCAATAGGGAAAAAAGGAGACATATGTAATACTTTCAACAATAAAGATTTAAAAAAGAAAAAAGAAAGAAAGAGAAGAAAGGTGGTATGTACAAGCACATCCTATATAATAAAAGGGTAATATGCAAATTGACCCTAACAGTGGCATGACCAGAATGACGGCTCGACCAGTCACTATGAGGTGCACTGACCACCTCTCGGTCCCTTCCCCCAGCCGGCAGGCTCCCATCTCCTGATGGCAAATGGGGAACCAGGGGTGGGTGGCGGGGGACGTGGATGGTGCCAGGCCAAGGCCTCCGCCCTGCTGGTTGCCCCACACACAGAGGGCAACCCGCGGCGGGGACAGGTCCAGTAAGTGGGTGGGAATGGCCAACTTCTCAGTCCCTCGCCCCAGCCGGCTGGCAGGCTCCCATCTCCCGATGATGAACGGGGAAACAGGGGTGGGTGGCAGGGACTCAGGCAGTGCCAGGACAAGGCCTCTGCCCCTCTGGTCAAAGGGTGGGGCCCACACACAGAGGGTGACCTGCAGTGGGTGCAGGGCCAGTGAGCAGGAGGGAAACAGCTGACCTCTCAGTCCCTACCCCCACTGGTAGGCTCCCATTGCCTGATGGCGAATGGGGAACCTGGGGTGGGTGGCGTCAGGGGGCAGGGCTGGCTGTCAGCAGCCAGGAAAGACGGCCCTAATTGCAGGCCAGGCCTAGGAACTATACCCATGAACGAATTTCATGCACCAGGCCTCTAGTAATTTACATAATATTTTTCAACAGTCCTTCTTGATTTTAAAGCAAGGGCAGGAATATAAGATTTAAGATTGGAGATCACAGTTATAAACTCAAAATCAAATATATGCACCTATTATGTTCACAATAGTTAGTCTTTCCTGTCCATGATCTAAATGTTGATAGCATCACCTTTAAAAATTAAAATGTAACAAAGTGATCCTTCAGATTTGTATGTTTTCTTGTTTACAAAGTTGTTCCATATACATGATCTCCTTTAATTATCACATCAGTCTTTTGAGAATATATATTATTGGCCACTATTTTCTGATGAGAAAACTGTGAAAACAATTTTCATGCTGTGGAAGCAACATGAACTTTGGAATAATTCAAATTATTCCAAATGGGTTTGAATGTCTTTTGGCTGTCATTTCTTCAATGGGCAAATATTTATATTATTATTTCTCATCTTTTCTTTTCAGGTTTCTTTGTTTGTAACTACCCTCCTCACCTCTGTCAATTGGTCATTTTACTACCATTAGCAATCCCTTCCATACCTATCTTATAATAGGTGTAAACAAGAAGAAAACTCAAGTCACTCACAGCATTCTAAATTTCTAAGTGTTAGAAAAACCAAATTGTGCAGCCTCTATGTCCCCTTTTACCCCATTTTACAGAGCAAGAAACTGAAGCTGAGTGAGAAAAAGACTAGTTGTCAGTCTGTACACAAGCAGTTCTCATGGCTCTGAGACCTATGTTATTTCCATTTTACTTTCCTGCCAGCCCAGCTGGCCCAGTTACTTGTGAGCAACCTTAGTTAAAAGCTTTGGTGAAGCTAGAGGTTCCACCTATTATAATAGGTTTTCAAAGCATTTGCATTTCAATTACATATTCCTGTTTCCCATTACAATAGGGAATTGAGAATTAGTCTTGTTACAACCTGATATTTCCATGAATAGGCTGCTTCTTTACCATAAGGAGTGATTTGTGAGATTCCTCTCCAAGAAAAAGGGATCTATTTGGGATATATCCAGATAAGGTTGAGACCATTAAAATCCCAGGGGACAATTTTTCACCTCCTCAGATGAAAAGCTCTCAGGCCTTTGGGTTCTTTAAAGTTCAGTTATAGCCCTTTCCCAAGTGCCCTTGACATTGATGAGTCTAGCTAAAATATAAATGAGATGGAAGATTAGTTTAGGTTCTACTAATGTGGAAGATAGAACAAATTGTGTCCTTACTTCAGTGTCTTCATCTGGAAACTAGAGCTGACCATGCCCATTCTCCTCTGCCTTTAGGATTAAGTTACCTCCTTTGGTCAGGGTAAGTAAATACCTATGATGCTTGGCTATTAACAATATAAATATTTTGTAGAAGCCTGTAAAAAGTAGAAGAGGGCCTAAGTAAAATCTCCACAAGTCTGGGACAGACAGACCCAGCCCAAAGGTTTAAGAAATGTATAAGCTAGGGAAGCACAGAGCCCCTGTTGACTCAAAGGGAACCTCCTTCTCTATAGGTCTTACCTTTCCATACTATTTCATTCCCACCTGCCTCTCCATCTTTACACAGGGACTATGAGCAATTGCAGTATCCCTTGCCATCCTTCACTTCTGGCTGTCCATCAAGAGGAAGAAAAGCAGTCCTATGTAGGTTCCAGTCTTTGAGTAGTGCAGTTTTCAAGCTTAAAATATACAAAAAAAAATTGGAAAAAAGGGGTGCCTGTATATAAGCAAACGTCTGCAAAATCCTGGACAAAACTGAGATCCCTGTGCATGTGACATGTGTTTCTGGTGTTTGTGTGTTTGCCTGCTTATCTGGGTTATTTTGCCTTTGCACATCTGGATAGGTGAGAAGCTTATTGTTAGAGGCAATTCTAGACAGAGAAAAGGTAAGAAAAGAGGGTAGAGATGACCTCTGGTTTCCAGGCAGAGGGTTCCTAGAGCAACTGGTACCATGCCATGAAGCCCAATCTACCCCTATGGAGAAATCTGAAAGGTTTCAACAGGTATTTGCTGGATTGGCCATAGTTTGTTTACAATTTGCAGAAGACCCTCAAGTCAGCACTTCACAGTGAATATAATCCCTAGTTTAAGGAGCTGACACTCTTATTGCCCCTCCCACATGCTTACTGTATCTGTTTTGTGAATAGATTTAGGTAAATGTTGGCCCCTGGGAGTTCTGCTAACCCTATCCTCAAAATAAAGCTCCGGGTTAACACTTCAGGCCTGGCACCTAAAACCTGGTCCGGGAAAGCAGGAGATTTTCAGGGAGCTAAGGTCTTCCTGGGCTAAAGCGACTCTCTCTTGCCTTCACCACGCGGCCCCAGCACTTGTTTCTCCAAAACCACTTAGCATTAGTGGGCGGGGAGGAGACGGGAGGGGAGAAAAGGAAAGGGGAGGGGAGAAAAGGAAAGGGGAGGGGAGAAAAGGAAAGGGGAGGAGAGAAAAGAGAACGGGAGGGGAGGGAGAAAGGAGGTGGAAAGGCTTGGAGCCCGGCCTGGCGGGGGCGGGACCTAATTCGCAAAACTGTTGCTTTGCTCTCTATGTCCCCAGCGCCCCCTCTGAGATCCCAGGGAGCCACTGTGCTGGGAGAGCCAGAGGGTCCCGAGGAAGCTTGGAGGTAGAGGAGGCAGCAGAGGGAAAGTGACCAAGCTAGCCGCTCCAGTGAGGGACAGGAACCAAAGGGACGCCCCACGCCCCACGTCAGCCCCGGTTGGGCTCTGGAGACAGCCAACGCCTCTTGCTGTGCGGCGGCTTCGAAGCAGCCTCCCGGAGCTACCCTTTTCTCTTTGGTGAAGTTTTTAAAAGCTGCTAGAGATTCGGATGAAGTGAGGAAATTACGGGGTAGGGCTTACGGTTGCCTTTGTCTTTCTCCTTTCCACCCCTTCACCCCTTTCTGGGTTTCCTCTCTTGCTGCTGCCTCTGCCTGCTCCCCTCTGCCCGCTCCCCCACTTCGGTTGGCCCAGCCCGGCCAGCCCGAGTTTGCAGAGAGGTAACTCCCTTTGGCTGTGAGCAGACGAGCTAGCTCTGCGTTGCAAAGAGGGCTCTGGCGAGTCAGGCAATTTCAGAGACGCTACTGCACTGCATCCAGGACCTGGCTACTTAGGCGGCACTCGGGGTGAGCCCCCATTTCCCCCCAACATCCTCTCCACCTCGCCCTGCATGCCCTCCCCTCCCATCCAGTTTTCAGGACCAAAGATCAAAGGATGAAAAGACAATCAGGTCTTCAGTAGCCCAAAACAAAAACAAACAAAAAACATTCAAACCTGAACAAAACCAAAGGGGTGGGGGGAAGACCCACCCTGGTCCCTATTTGCACCTGCTTCAGTGGACATTTAATCTGGAAGACGGAGAGTCCTCTTCTCTTCTCTTCTCTCGCTCTCGTTCTCGCTCTCCTTTCAAGATTTGAGTATCTTTTGAATCTATCCTCCAAGTATTCAGGAATAGACTGTGAGCCTACCAGGGCAGACCTTGTCCAACGCGTGTTTTCACTGCACAAGACTTTGAAGCTGTCAGAGAGATTCTGTGTGGTCATTCCTGCAAGTTTCTTTCCCAGGAGCTTCCCGCAGGTGGTCTGCTAGCTGCAGTGACTACCGCATCACAGCCTGTTGAACTCTTCTCAGCAAGAGAAAGGGAAACGGCATAAAGGAATTAGGTGGAAGATTCAACCAAGCTCAAGGATGGAGGTGCAGTTAGGGTTGGGGAGACTCTACCCACGGCCACCGTCTAAGACCTATCGAGGGGCTTTCCAGAACCTGTTCCAGAGCGTGCGCGAAGTGATCCAGACCCCGGGCTCCCGGCACCCTGAGGCCGTGAGTGCAGCACCTCCAGGCGCCCAGTTGCAGCAGCAGCAGACCAGTCCCCGGCAGCAGCAGCAGCAGGGCGAGGATGGATCTCCCCAAGCCCAGAGCAGAGGCCCTCCAAGCTACCTGGCCCTGGAGGAGGAACAGCAGCCTTCACAACAGCAGTCAGCCCTGGCGGGCCACCCCGAGAGCAGCTGCATCCCGGAGCCTGGAGTCCCCTCAGCTGCAGGCAAGGGGCTGCAGAGGCAGCCGCCAGCACCTACAGAGGAGGATGACTCAGCTGCCCCATCCACGTTGTCCCTGCTGGGCCCCACTTTCCCGTGCTTAAGCAGCTGCTCCGCCGATCTTAAAGACATCCTGAGTGAGGCCGGCACCATGCAACTCCTTCAGCAGCAGCAGCAGCAGCAGCAGCAGCAGCAGCAGCAGCAGGAGGTGGTATCTGAAGGCAGCAGCTGTGGGAGAGCAAGGGAAGCCGCTGGGGCTCCAACCTCCTCCAAGGACAGTTACCTAGGGGACAGTTCTACCATCTCGGACAGCGCCAAGGAGTTGTGTAAGGCAGTGTCGGTATCCATGGGCTTGGGTGTGGAGGCATTGGAGCATCTGAGTCCTGGGGAACAGCTTCGAGGGGATTGCATGTATGCTCCTCTCCTGGGAGGTCCACCCTCTGTGCGTCCCACTCCTTGCGCCCAGCTGGCAGAATGCAAAGGTTCTCTGCTGGATGACTGCCCAGGCAAGGGCACTGAAGAGACTTCTGAGTATTCCCCATTCAAGGCAGTTTACCCCAAAGGGCTGGAAGGCGAGAATCTGGGCTGTTCTGGCAGCGGTGAAACGGGAGTCTCTGGAACACTTGAGCTACCATCCACCCTGTCTCTCTACAAGTCTGGAGCACTGGAAGAGGCAACGACTTATCAGAGTCGCGAATACTACAACTTTCCAATAGCCCTGGCCGGGCCTCCGCCTCCTCTGCCTGCTCCCCATCCTCAAGCCCGCATCAAGCTGGAGAACTCGCTGGACTATGGCAGTGCCTGGGCAGCCGCGGCAGCGGCACAGTGCCGCTATGGGGACCTGGCGAGCCTGCACGGCGGGGGTGCAGCGGGACCCAGCTCAGGCTCACCCTCAGCCGCTACCTCCTCTTCCTGGCACACTCTCTTCACAGCGGATGAAAGCCAGTTGTATGGGCCCTGTGGCGGAGGTGGTGGCGGCAGCACAGGCGAGGCAGGGGCTGTAGCCCCCTATGGCTACTCTCGGCCACCTCAGGGGCTATCGGGCCAGGAAGGCGAATTCTCCCCATCTGATGCGTGGTATCCTGGCGGCATGGTGAGCAGAGTTCCCTATTCAAGTCCTAGTTGTGTCAAAAGCGAGATGAACCCCTGGATGGAGAGCTACTCTGGATCTTATGGGGACATGCGGTAAGTTTCTCCATTTAGAAATGTCTTTCAGCCTTGAGTCAGTATGCGTTCTGGGGTATATATTCTCTTCCTCGCGTGAACATTCTACCACTGAGAGAGCCCTAGAAGATTCCATAGAGAGGGCTGCCCTAAATGGGGAGCTTTACCTGGACTCTAGGCCTACCTAAGATTTTACCTTAGTGCTCTGAACCCCCACTGTGAGCCCCAATCACTGCCTTTAAGTCCCTGGGTGCTGGTTCCTGCCCTTCCAAATTCCATAACAATTCTCTACTCCCAGCCTCCTAAAATCCTTGCTGCCTCCCCAGGGCTCCAAACTTAAATCCAGTTGCAAGGGCCACCACCAGAAATAAAGCCCTAAGCCCTACACTAATTTTTCTCCTCCACTCCCCCAAATCTGTGAACATGGACAAAGTATGGGCAGTTTCTCCTATTAGAGTCTGTTGCAGTTTGCCCTCCAGCCTGTGGCAGTCCTGGCAGGTTAGAGGAAAAATGACTGGCCCAAGCTTTTCTCAGCCCGCCTCCTTCAAAGACATAAAATGGAGTGTGAGATTAGGGGGAACAAGATGGTCTCTGAGTTCTAAAAACTCTATGAAGAAGGGGCGAAGTTCCTTCCCTGGCAACAATTAAGGACATGCCCTAGGACTGGAGGTCAGCACAGAGAATCTAACCAGGCAGGATTAGAGAGCAGGCAAAGGTAGAGGAAAACCAAAGGACAACTTTCTTAGTGAACACTGGGCAGGATTTGCCCTCACAAGTTACACAGGTTAACTATGTTGGAAGTAACTGCTTGTTTTTTGTTTTTTTTTTCTTGTGGATTATAACGAACCCATAGTCCTCTACTTCAGGTTTGCATCAGATCTATAAAGAGGAGAATGTTCTTTTAGAAAATAATTTAACCACACTTGCATCTGATTTATAAGTGTTGGGAAAAGTTTTAAAGGATTTCCGTGTGCTCAGAAATCTGCTTTTAGGCTCTTCAATATATTCCTTCATTTTAGGAACATTTTCAAATATGAGCTGTTACCTCTAACAAACTGAATAAGAACTGTTAGGGACCTGTGAGTTATAATCTTGCCCAAAAATTTTACTTAGAAAATGAGAAAAGTGGCAGTCAATTTCATCTTGCTTATTATAACTTCTTCCTTACCAAAGTTGTTTATCTTTTTGCAGACCATGTTGATGATTTTTGCCCCAGCAAATGGAGATATTAGTATATCCTGGTGAGGGAGGGAATATATTGACTGGAGAACTAACTCCTCAGGTTTGTTGGGTACTGATATCCCCCATGGACTTGTTGTGTATTGTTCTGCATTTTCTATAGCTGTGACTATATCTGTTACAAAATTTCTTTGGCAACTTAAAGTCAACAATTTGCCTTCTTTCACTGATGCTTTTGTTCTTGGAAGGTTGATAGTATAGTGTTAGAAAAGAGAGGGGAGGATAGAATTTCATAAAATATTTTCTGGGCTATTGAAGAAACAGCTTCTTACCAGGCTTTACATGCCATTAGCGTTTTTTAAGGTTTGGCTTACAGGATTTTTAAAGGGTTTATTTATAGTGTCAAAGTCTTTTCTTGTTAATTGGGGGGATTTTGTTTGTTTTTATTTTTGTGAGGTGGTTATACTGTGGCATAAAAGTTATTTTCCATTTTATAAGAACAGATTTACTTGGTAGGGTTAACTTGATTTTGAAGGGCTGTAGCTAGTCAGCGAGCCCTCTTCTTCTATGAACTTTTCTGGGGCAGAGGATGTCAAAGGTACTTCTTGACCTACTATTGTGCTAAACCCAGTCACTGGAACCTTCCCTCTTTTGCATGCCTCCTCCAACTAACTCAGTTAACAGGGAGTAAATGAGTGATTCCACATATTTTTTGAGGAATAGGTATCTTCCAAGAAATAACCTGAAATTTTCAGGAAGTGGTTATCCAGAGCAAAACGTTTTTACAGGTGTGCAGTAAGGTAGGTAGGTGATTTTATCCCAGGCCTCAATAGAAAAACCTCTCTATTAGAAAGACCTGCTTAAAATAATGACCTGAACTAATGAGGATTTTTCAGTATCCAAACAAAGTACAAAATTATTGAATCTTTCCTGGTTTCTGATTGCTGCACTGGTTTGGGAGTCTAGTGCAAAGGAAAACTGTTGTTTCTGTCCTGTGGGTTGACAAAGAATTTTCATTTCTAAAATATAGAAAATCCTTGATTCAGTTTTTTTTAAAATACCAATTTCATCAGAATGCAACCAATCCCAATCTAAAAATAGACATTTTCTTATTTTTTCTTTCTTCCCCTCACTTTGTAGAGGCATAATTTGGTAAAAGGCAAGGGTCTGGTTTTTTTGTTTGTTTGTTTTTGTTTGTTTTTAAAGCCAAACCCAGAGCTTCCACCTTCTCTGCATTGCATGTATTATAGACCAATTTTGAGTTAAAAATCTCAAAATTCTAGAGGCCTCCAATAACCTATTGGATTTCTCCCTTTTCCAATTGTGCTTGTGTGTTCATATACATTAGTTAATTGTAAGGGTGGAAATTTTTAAAACTTTAGTAACTTCTGGAATAGCTATGTTTTTATATATCTACAGTGTTTCTGGGGAGAGAAGAGAGGCTGAAGGTGGTCTTTATTTTCTTATTAAATTTACCATGTGGTTTGAACAGAAGGAATCATAAAAAAGTGATGCAGCTTGTGTGCAACCCTGGTGATATTTTATGGAACTGTCCTCTTTCAGAGATCAAACAAGACTAAAACTTTGTTAATTGACCACTGTCCCATTTGACAAAAGTAGGGCCCTTTATATTCTGGAAAATAGCACAATATGACAAATATTTATTCTTGGGAGATAAGGCTTAGGGGAGCCTGTCCAGGAATTAGAGTTGGGGTTTAGATAAATTGTCCAGATGCAAAAAGAAACTTTAAATTTTCTCTTGGTATTTGGTTCTGGTCTTCATAAGAACTAGTATTTTAGTGGTGCTTCAAGATTGGCAAATCCTGTCATGCTCTATTAGTTATTTCAAAATAAGTCATTTTATTAACTCCCCTTTCCATCTCTTTCCCCTCCTCAGTTATCAAGCAGATTTTTATGACTGTCTTTCATGGAGCAGTTTGTCTGTTTTGTACAGCAGAATTTTGCTTGGGGATCAAGATAGATTGACACTTTTTGTCCGGAGGCCTTGAACCAGTATCTTGGGGGAAAATCCTTTACCCATGGTCAGCAAATCACTGCTGAGTTCTGTCTGGGCACCAGTAATCAGAACCCAAGGACAAAATAGCCACACTGGCTGGTACTCCATTTTGAAATATGTGCAAAATGTAGCGATGGAAGGTTCCTTTTGGTTGTCCACAGAGTATTTCTCTCAGTTTGGCCAAAGATTAACATAAGTGAGAGATATTTTCAAAGAACATTACAGCCTTCCAGTTGCAGGGTCACTTTGTGGTGCCTTCTTGCCAGTGCTAATTTTACTTCATTAGCCTTATATTCTTTCAGCTGTAAACTTTAATATAATGTATTGAATTTGCTGGAGCATTTAATTTTGTTTTTTAAAAGTGCCTTTCCTCCCTGTAGTAATTTTATCATCTGGTATACATATACTAACTTAAAACAAGTCATTCTTTGGCCTCCTTACTCTTACTTCTACTGTGGCTGCTCTTGGTGGAGTTAGGGGCATAGACAATTTTATTATTTTTTATGGTGCTATGGGTTTCATTCGGACTCTACTCAAGAGGGAGCTTAAAGCTGTTGGGTGTAGCAAGTAAAGGGCTTATTTTATACCCAAATCAGAAAACATGATTCTGAAACATAAAAAGGAAACAAAAATCAAGTTTTGTGAGTTTGGTAGGAGAGGAAGAAGGAAACCTCTCTCCATCCCCTACCTAATTCCACCATTTTCTTAGTTTGCAGCTTCCTCAAGTGCTGCCTATATCCCTGATTTTCTTTCTTCCTACTCCTTTCTTGCTTTTGACATTGAAATATACGTCCTACTTTTCAGATTATTTTTCTCATTATTCCTATAGATTGCTCCTAAATAATTTTTTTTTAATTTAAGAGTAACAAATCAGATCAACCTCAACTCCTCTCTTTTAAGATTAGTTGACTTAAAGTAATAGCAAAATGAATAGCTGGGCTTTTTTATCTTAAAGTTAGAACCTGATTCAACAATTGCTGAGGGAGTTGAACTAGATAGCTTGAGGTGAGGACTTGGCAATTTATTGAAGTATTTTGCTGGCTACTGTCTCTGAATCTCTCTCTCTCTCTATTGATTTTTGTTTTTCTGTGTCTATTGGTAATTTTGGCAACCTTTTCTCAAAGCCTGAGAAGAACTGGGCCCTCTCCCTTCTGAGACTGCTCTGCCTGGATCAAATCACCAAAGTGCTGTCACAAGCAGTACCTAATGTGCATATGAGGATGCTTGCTATAAGTGACTGGCTGGGCTTATATTTAGAATTATAAATTAATAATTTGAAAACAAAGAAAGATATTAAAATAAATTATAGTACCTCATGCCGAAACTGGTTTGGCTCGGTGGATAGAGCGTCAGCCTGTGGACTGAAAGGTCCCGGGTTCGATTCTGGTCAGGGGCATGTACGTTGGTTGCGGGCACACCCCCAGTGGGAGATGTGCAGGAGGCAGCTGGTCGATGTTTCTCTCTCATCGATGTTTCTGGCTCTCTATCCCTCTCTCTTCCTCTCTGTAAAAAATCAATAAAATATATGAAAAAAAAAAAGCCGAACCAGTTTGGCTCAGTGGATAGAGCATCGGCCTGCGGACTGAAGGGTCCCAGGTTCGATTCCGGTCAAGGGCATGTACCTTGGTTGCAGGCACATCCCCAGTAGGGGCCGTGCAGGAGGCAGCTGATCTATCTCTCCCATCGATGTTTCTAACTCTCTATCCCTCTCCCTTCTTCTCTGTAAAAAATCAATAAAATATATTAAAAAAAAATAAATTATAGTACCTCAGACTTCCCTTGTCAGCATTCTCTCAAGTTTTGAGATGTTGAATTCAGAGTAAGTTATTCTCATCCTAAACTCAAATCTGACTCTTTTCATTGCTTGTAAAGTTATATACAGAATTATGAAAGCTCATATTTATATTGCACTCTTTTCAAAGGAAAGACCCAATGTCTTCCAATTTATTCACTAGCACTCATGTATATTTGAGTAGGCCAGGAGGTGCTTAGTGAACACCCTCTTGCCAGTTGAAGAAATAGAAATAGTTGCATTTTCTATAACATTGTGTACCATGTGGGTAAAGCTCTGTAGAGCAGCATTTCAGCTTTTTTCTTGAAGCTTCTCACCTGACAAATACTTTTTTAGATTGTTGCTCAGTAAGGATACTTTCAATGGCTGCTGCATAGAGATGATAGACTGAATTATGCATAATTCCCTGCACACTCATGGGTGTTGCCACCTCTTCTCTCTCACACCAATTCCTGCTGCCAACTTGTTAGCCACAGCAGGGTTGAGAGTGGCTAATCTAGAGAAGCTTATAACTCCAAAGTGCTGATTACTTGAGAATGCTGCCAATTTAAATCATGCAGCATCTGAGTTCTATTTTTTAATAACAGCTTTTTTGAGACATAATTCACAATGTATATAATCCAGCCATTAAAAGTTCAAAGAGTTTTAGTATATTCATAATTAGGTGACCATCACCACAGTCAATTTTAGAACATTTTAATCACTTAGCAGTCAACTCCCCTCCCCCAACTCTGAGCAGTTCCCAACTACAGGCCTACTTTTGGTCTCTATGGATTTGCTTATTCTAACATTTCTTATAAATGGAATTATACAGTGATCTTTTGTGACTGGCTTCTTTCATGTACATGAATAATAATTTCAGTGTTCATCCATATTGAGGCACATATCCATATTTAATTATTTTTAATAACCAAATAATGCTCCATTATATGGATGTACCACACTTCATCTATCCATTCATCAATTGACAGACATTTGAGTTGTTTCTACCTTTTGGTTATTATCAATAATACTGAAATGAACAGTCATGTACAAGTGTTTTTTTTGTGAACATATGTTTTCAGTACTTTCGGTTACATACCTAGGAGTGGAGTTTCTGGGTCATATAATAACTCTTTTGAGGAACTCTGAAACTGATTTCATAAATAGCTGCACCATTTTATAATACCACCAGCAATATAGGAAGTTTCCAAGTTCTCTATATCTTATTAATACTGTCTTTTTAATTATAACTATCCCAGTGGGTGGGATGTGGTATCTCAAAGTGGTTTTGATTTGTATATCCTTTTAAAATTGTTTAAATCATTTCTATACAAAAAACTGACCAAAGAGATAAGAAAGGCAAACTAGGCCAAAGAAATAACTAGCTATGTTTGGCTTATGTTTAGCTTTATGTAAACAGCTAGAGTCATAATTTTGTTTTTATACGTTGTCCTTTGGATAACGTAAATGCCGCCACACCTTCTGGTGTGTATTTCTAGATGAGGAAATGGTTCATTTACTTTCAAATAGTTTGGGCTTCTTTTTGGGACTTCATTCCATAACCATGAAGCAGAGATAAAATTCACCAATAAAGGAACTGTACTCTGGCCTCATTAACACTTTAGGCTAAGGGCATATCTAATCAGCTACAGTTATTGTGTCCTGATAATGGTAAGTGAACTGTAGGCCACTGAACAAAATATCATACTGTGATGTAGCTGTCTTTAGAGATGACCCCAATAAAGTTATTTTTAAAAACATACCCATCAATCTACTACTTTTCATTAAGCAACTGCTATCTGTGTGCTAGGAGGAGATCAGGGTAAAGGGGACATGATTCAAAAAAACCTTGAGGTCACTGCCCTCAATGAGCTTATAGTTATTTATGGTTTGGATTTTTAAAATGTATGCCTTCCAAAAAGAAATTGATCAAAGTAGGCTGGAGTGGCTGAAGTGTATCTGCCTTTTATCCTTTATGGATTCGGTGGGGACATGATTAAACTCAAGCAATAGATTATAGGTCTTGATGGATATTTCAAATACCAGAAGGAGGTACTTCGGAAAAGACAATGAAGAGTGAGCCAGATTAGTAGTTTGGAATCTATTTCTGCTGTTTTTCACAGTGTCACCCCAGTCAAGTTAGTTACTACTTTCTTCCTTAGTTCCTTTGGCTATATCTTTGCTTTTGTTAGAAACATATTTTGATGTATTTGACTATCAATATCTGAAATACATGAGGAATTAATTAAATTAAGGGGATTGATGGGTCTAAGTTTGGCTTGAGAGCCAATGAAGATGCCCAGTGTGGTGGTCAGATCAAGAATTACTCAAAGTTTCCTTTGAACATGATGGTTTGCTTTGAGGTTCTGTATAAATGGGGTTTCAGGCTGTTGGTTAAGTGACTGAAGTGACAAGACAAATAAAACAATTCTTGGGGTAAGAGGGGCATGAAAACCTTTTTGTAAAATAAAATTAGACGATATTGCTTTTTTTTTTTAATGACTTAACCTCTAATCATGGGCTATTTTCTGCAGATTGAATTCTCTTCTTTGCTTATAGAACTGTAATCCCACTATCTGTCCACTAGGGGGACTGCAAGCGTCCTGCAGCAGAATTTTCTTGGGAATGGTTGGCCTCTTTTGGTGGATTCAAGACATCACAGGCTAACTTGAGCCAGAACTTATGTATTTAGTACCAAGGCAATAAATAAGCTACTGTAGTACTTACTATTTTATCTGAGATGTTCTTTTGCAAAGTGAAAAACATTTTTAGTAACACTGTTTGACTTATTGATACCTTTTCCAAATGTGGTGCAGGGAACAGTGACATTGGACATATTCTAGTAGCACTTTACAGTTTACAGAGCAGTTTCATATTCTGTTATTGCATTTAATCCTCATTTTATACCTTATACAAGTATCCAGGTTTCATGGTATTGTAATATTCTTCATACTATTATAATGCTTTTATTCCCATTGTAAATATTATGTTCAGAGAAAGTAGGTAACATGTCTAAAGTCAAACAGCTTCAAAGTGGCCGAGATGGGATTTCAGCCCCACTCTCTTCCTTAAATCAATTGTTCCTATTTCTTTTATCACACAACCCTCTCACCTCATAGATTAAAAATAGGGAGATTATGAGAGACAAAAAACCTTAACTGGTATCAATAATAAAAACTAGTGAAGCTCTTAAGGATTCAGGGTGGTTCTCTTTTTCACTAACCAGACTGATGGATTGGGTTGTATGGAAGTTCTGGGTACCAGTAACCTTGCCATCCTACTTTATAGCCTGTGCTTGTTCAACAAATATTTATTGAGCATTATATGCCAAATTTATACTAGGTACTGGTGACAAGGCAATCAATAAGGCAGACAAAAATTCCTCCCCTTGTGGAGTCTACAGTTTAGTGAGAGGAGGCTTGTAGATATGTCAAAGAGTGATATGTGTCATGAAGAGTAACAACACAGTGTGGGGGATACAGATTGATAGTGTAAGGGACCAGTTCATTTATTCACTCATTCATTCACTCATTCATTCATTTATAATTGATGTCCTCCATTCCCCCCCCCCCTTTACACCTCTCCACCCAGTCCCCCTGGACCATTTTATATTTGTCGGTCATGGAATGCCTTATTGAGAAGGTGATATTTGAGCAGAGATCTGAAGGAAGTGAACTATAGGGATATCTGGGGTTACAATATTCCAGATACAGGTAACCACAGGTACAAAAGGTCTGAGGAAGGAGCAAATTTGGTGTGACGAAGGACATACCGCAGGGAGACTTCTAAGGCCGCTTTAAGTAACTGAAGAATAATAAAAGAGATCAGAGTTCATGAAAGGCATCATAGGTTTTTGTTAGGACTTTGCTTTTTTTTATTTTGATATGGGGAGCCATTGGAAAGTTTTGAGCAGAGGAGTAATATGATCCAACATATTTTTAGCAGGATCCTTCTTTTTCATGTTATATACCACTGTTTGATTTTTTAAATACATTTATTGGTTTACTTATTGTCTGTGTGGAGAAGAGGCTGCAGGAGCAAGAGGAAAGCAAGGAGATGAGGCTACTGTAGTGATCCAGGTGAGAGATGATGGCAGCTTAGACCAGGGTGGTCTTGTTGGAGGAGATGAGAAGTGGCTGGATTGTGGATGTGTTTGATGGTAGAGGTGACAACATTTACTGACAGATTAGATACTTGTTGTGAGAAAAAGAGAGGAGCCAAGGCTGATTGTTAAACTTCTGATCTGAGCAATTTAAAAAGTGTAATTACCATTTACTGAAATGGTGAAGATTGTAGGCAGAGCAAATATGTATGTGGGTGATTATGAATCAAGAGTTTGGTTTTGGATGTATAAAGTTTGAGTTATCTGGTGAACATCCTGATAGCTTATTTTAAGTTTTCATGCAGTGCCCACAGCTTTCCTCTTCTTCAAGATGATTAAAATGGACCTTAGATATCACCTAGGCCTTTGGCACCTTCTTCCCCTTCTCCTTTTACTTTATAGCATTGTAGAGATGGGTAGCATCTTGTCCATGGTAAAACAAGTTGGCAACAGAATTAGAGCACAAACTCAGTTCTCCTGGATTCCAACTTGGTGCTTTTTTTCCCCTCAGTGTTATTCACTTAGGGAAAAGAGTGAGTCTTCTTCTTGCCCAAACCTTAAACCAGGTAATTAAACTAAAGAGTGAATAAAAGAACTAGAGTAACACACAAATTGACTATTGTCTCCAATAAACCACAATATTATTATTATGTTTTTACTGAACTGCATACAAAAATAATGTATCCTTGAAAAACATAGTAAGCAGATCAAAACTAGAACCTACTGAGAATCTTAACAGAAATGTCCTGACATTGTAGGATACTAGAGTTCATGGAACCTGAGAATTCATCTTGTCCAGTTAGGTCCTTCTATGGCTGAAGTGCCTTAGGCACAGAGATGGAAAGGAACTTGACCAAAGTCACAAGTAAAGCTAGTGTCTTTCAGTCAAAGCCTGTTCTGGGGGTTAGCTATCTGTTGCTTCCTTGAAAAAGTTTATGTTGGTAATGTGATTCCTCACTCAAAACAAAGAATTGTAATAATAGCAATAATAATGATAGCACAGTAAATGCTATCATAGGTTGATTCATAACCATCCACATACATATTTGCTCTGCCTACTTACTGTGCTATCATTTCAATATCTTACATGGATTAACTCATTCAATTCTCATAACAACTTTGGTAAATAGGAAACCCAAAGAGGTTAAGTAACGTGCCCAAAGGTCACACCGCTAGGAAGTAGCAGAGCTTGTGCACACATCCAGGAAGTATGGCTAGTAACTAGGAGGTTCTAACCACTATATACTACCAGAAGCTTTTCAAATTAGCCAGCTGTTTACCTCTACTATCCCAATAGACTGGTGACTGAGGTGACCTCATTATGCACTGCCCTAATATAATCTACTGATCCTCACCAAGTAGCTGAATGTGTGGGGATTAAAGTAGAGGTGGAGTGACACAAAGCGGGGGGTGGGGGTGGGGTGATGATGAAAACAATTTGATAATTTACAATAGGGATTGGAAAGAAAAAACTGTAGAAATTATTGAAAAAGGCTTAGGGATCCAAAGGTCATTGAAAATCTCAAAGTCCACCACAAACCTGGGCATTATTATGCCTCTTAAATAGGAGAGCTACCAAGGTAAGAACAATGAAATAGCCATTTTTTTTTGAGTTAGGGACTCTTTTATGTGTTTTACATATGGTAACTCATTTAATTCTCAGAACAAATCCCTGAGTTATGTATTATTATCATTCTCATGTTACTGGTAAGGAAGTATGCACAGAATAATTACATAACATTCCCATTACTATAGAACAAGTGGAAAAGCAAATATTCGAATCTAAGCAGTTCAGATCCATAAGTTATATTCTTTTCCACTACATTTAGGGAAAGGAGTCCTACTCCTATTACACATTTTTTAATACCAAAAAATTCTGCCTGAACTTCAAACATTGGGCAACTCTTTTTTTTTCTTTTAAAAAAATTGTTGACACTATTACAGATGCATCTCTTACCCTTAAAATACAGCAGCTTCTTTTAAAGTCTTTTACTTGAAAAAGTATGTACCTACAGTCACATGGTGAGTAATTAGCAGAACCAGAGCTTGAACTTGAGACTCCAGATTGCTAGACCTTTTTGCATTTTATCACTCAGGATCCCTTCAAATACTAACTTGTCTCCCTCTGTTCCTCCTTCTGAATCACACTAACCCTTAATCTTTTTATAAAGTTAACTTTCTCCATCAACAAGATTGAACAGAGAATGGGGATAATAATCAGAAAATCTCTCTCCTTCTAGATATTGGACAAATGAAGACAAATGTCAGCATATGGGATTTGCCCTAAATAAGAAGGGGAACTTCCAGTACTTGCCCAAACTGGTTATGCAAGATGCCACAGGAAGTCATAAATGTGGTTGTCAGATGACATTTTTGTTACTGTGGAAATGGAAGCAAGCTACTATGAAAGTCTTTTTAAAGACTTTAAAAAAAGGTTTTTTAAAGATTTTTTTTAAAAAAGAAGGTGCAATTTTGCCACTCACAAAAACAACTACTTAGACATTGCTTTTGCAAATTGGCAGTACATAAGAAAAAGCATCTTTCTAAACTTGTCATTTCGTGACACCTCTGAAGTACTGTCCAACCTCTAGATGAAGTCATTTAAACTGAGAGTTGGGAATAAAGATGAAAACCCTGATATTTAGGTGACAAAAGATTCCAAAACAGGTGAGAATTATAATAACACATAACTCAAGGATTTGTTGTGATAATTAAATGAGTTACCATATGTAAAACACATAAAAGAGTCCCTAAATCCAAAAAAAAATGGCTATTTCATTTTTCTTACCTTGGAATCCTTTCTTACCTAAATATCAGGGTTTCCTATTTGGGTCTGTTTACTCCTTCCATTTCATCTTTGTTAAAAAAAAAAATAGAAAGGCTAGCAAGTGTGTAGTCTGTGGGAGTTTCCAGTTGTTCATTTGAAAAACCTGCTTGATCAGCCTTTTAAATAAAAAAGTCCAAATTATACTGAAATATTTTCAGTCACCAACTACCTAATAATAGACCTAAAATGTTAACCATGTTCATATTTTCAGATGATGTGTCATTTGCTTTGGACATTTGCTGGGCCTTGCTGAGGTGCTGGATTGAATTGAAATATAACAGATCAGATATGGAATTAAATAGGGTGGGCTCTTCTCTGGGGACATTTATACTCTTCCAGATTCAAACTTTCTCATTAGAAATGACCCCACAATGTCCTCAGAAAGCTACTCTTAAGGATTTTGGAGTTAGAATAATGAAACTATGTGTTGTTTTCAAAAGCCTTCTCACCTCTTGCCTGGATTAGTGCAGTGAGCTCATGCCTGCTCTCTCTAGTTATTTCTGCTGCTCACTGATTCATATTGTAATCATCACACCATGTTCCCCAAATTTATCTACAATATTGTTAGTGTTCTCCTTTAAACAGTCATTAGTCTATAAGTTCCTTGAGCGTTGGAGCTCTAATGTCTCTGTTCGCAATGCTTAAAACAGAGGAAGCCTCGTTGTGCAGTTATGTATGCAGCTTCTCCCCATTTGCTTATATGTTAGAAGTACAAATTATTTAAGTCCAGTGTTCAAGGCTTTTTGTGATATGACTTATTTTTCCAGTCTCAATACATTTAATTCCCTTACAAAAATATTAAACACCAACCAAATGGATATAGTCACTGTCACTTTAAACCATCCCCGCTCCTTTATTCATTGAACTTGTTATTTTCCCCATTATTCCTTTGGTTTTGAAGCCTATCCCACTTTTAACAATATACTTTATTCTAAGCTTAGCTCTATTGCAGTCTCCTATAAGATTAAGTTTCCCATCCCTAACCCATTGAGAAGTTATGTCTATTATATGAATGTAGACTTCAGTTTCCTCATCTGTAAAGTAGCACTAGAAATGTCTTTTGTAAGATTTTGAGGAGAGAGGATCAGATGACATGATGGATGTTAGGTACAAGTTAAAAGTCAGTGCCTAATATATTTTAGATTTATCCTTTCTTCCTTCTCCATTAATATGGTACTGAGTTTATTAAATTATAATTTTTGTTGTGCATGTATTATATGTCTTTCTATTTTTTATTTTTTAAAAATATATGTTATTGATTTTTTACAGAGAGGAAGGGAGAGGGAGAGAGAGTTAGAATCATCGATGAGAGAAGCATCAACCAGCTGCCTCCTGCACACTCCCTACTGGGGATGTGCCTGCAACCAAGGTACATGCCCTTGACCGGAATCGAACCTGGGACCCTTGAGTCCGCAGGCTGACGCTCTATCCACTGAGCCAAACCGATTAGGGCTATCTTTCTAAATTGTACCCTCTTTAGGGCAAATATTGTTTCATGAATGTCTTTGTGTAAAATATACAAAATATGTAGCTTAAAATTTGTCACATAGTAGGTATTACATAACTATTTCTTTATTGATTCTGAGTCAATACTATTAAATGACTGCCAAAAACAACTAAGTTCCATTAATAGAAAATTGGGATTCAAAATAAAAGAAGTGACAATCTTACTCTGTTAAATTATAGTCAGACCACATTTGTAATCTGGTGTTCAACCACAGTATTCATGGGGCCTCTCCTCTTGTAAAGCATGGAGAAGCTGAGATGTTGGGATGGGTATGAGAAGGGAGGCAGGGAAAAGTGGGTATAAATATTGTCTCATTATGTCTGAAGGTTGTCATTGAATAAAGGAGTTAAATATTTTCTGTAGAACCCCAAAGGGCAAAACCAATGAGAACAGATCACAGTTCAGTAAAAAGAAAACATATTCTCAGAGTGGTTTCACCTACATCAGAAGTTGCCAATATTGGCCAGATATGTTTTGCGAGCGTGCGTGTGTTTGTGTGTGTGATTAGTTTCTAACATTTCACATAAAAAAATCAGATTTCCAGTTTTGGGAATGAAGATCTGACATTACTGGTCTATATCCCTGCATGGCAATAGCCAGCAGTTGCTCCTTACCTAGATGGGGTTTGCACTTTCCACTTTTCCCAAACACCAGCTACCTTAAATTACTTGCTTGACTCTTATATAGACATTTGAATTTTTCATCCTTCTCAGGTCAGGGACCTAGGCAAATCTTAAGATCCTTCCTTAACCCGAGGTTTTTTTTGTTTGTTTGTTTGTTTGTGTGTGTGTGTGTGTGTGTGTGTGTGTGTGTTTTCCTCATATAGGAGGGACTAAAGGAAAATGCAAGGAACCCTGCAATCAGATACAACCTGGCTTTCAGTTTTGGTGCAGTCATTTGCCAACTGTATGACTTTGGGCGAGTAACTTGACCTCTTTGAATCTCAACTTCTTCATTTGTAGATAGCTCTCCTCACAGTGTTATTGTGAGAACTAAATAAAACAACTTAGATAGAGGTCATGCCACTTAGTAGATGCTGAAATATCCTATGTAATAAGAGAGGAATATGCTAATTAGCCCTTACACCCTGAGGCCTAACGGCCAAGCACATCACGACCAGATCACGGATCAGCAGGAGGGTGGGCCAGTGAGGTACAAGCTGGCTGCAGAGAGCTACAGGAGGGGGCAGGGCAGCAAGCTATGAGGGGGAGTAGGGAGGAGGAACAGGGGGAGCTACAGGAGGGCGGGGAAGTGGGCAGAGAGCTACAGGAGGGAGGGGCAGCATGTGGAGAGCTATAGGAGGTGGGCAGAGGCCTACTGGCTCACGGATTCATGCACAGGGCTACTAGTTAATTAATAATAATCTTAATTAATAATAAGTTTCCTTCTTATTTATCACACCCTTTCTGTCCATTGGCAGTATCACAGAAGTAGCAAATTCATCCTTATTAAAGGCATTGGAGAAGAAGTTGTACTTGTTGGGAACCATGTATATAGGGCAGAACTTTGGACTCAATAGTAGGTGATTTCCACAGTTGCTTCCTAATAATTTAAAAGCCTACAAATGACTCCAAAATATCCATTTGGATTATTTTAGGTGTACCTTACAGATTTAAGGATTTTTAATAAACAACAGAGAGACTAGCTAGGGCTCTTGGGAAAGAAGTTGGAGTCAAGGCTAAAGTATAATGTTCAGGCATAGACTTTGACATCTAACAAATTTTGGGTTAAATCCTGGCTCTGATAATTACTAACTGTATATTCTGGGCCACCTAATCTTTCTTAGTTTCAGTTTCCTCATTTTTAAAATGAAGATAATAGCCCAGCTGGTGTGGCTCAGTGGTTGAGTGTCGACCCATGAACCAGGAGGTCAAGGTTCGATTTCCAGTCAGGGCACATGCTCTGGTTGTGGGCTCCATCCCCAGTGGAGGCTTGCAGGAGGCAGCCGATCACCAATTCTCTCTCATCATTAATGTTCCTATTTTCTCTCCCTCTCCCTTCCTCTCTCTGAAATCAATAAAAAACATATTTTAAAATGAAGATACTAATATTTCCCTAATTGGGTTCTTGTGAGGATAAGTGAGATAATAAATGTAAAACATCTTCACGAGTGCTTCAGAATAAAAGCTTATTAAATTGTACTCATTATTATTATTATTACTATTACCACTGCTATTATTAGACCAGACAGGCAGGCCTTGGGGAAAATGCACAGCTAGACTCAGAATGAAGTATGTGGGTCTTTCCCCAGGCCACTGCTGCCCGCTTTTCCTCTCCACAATGCCCCAAGCCTCCAAAATGCTTTGTCTGGAATGTAAGCGTGAGGTCATTGAAGATAACAGGGAGCATGATTTGCTTTGGTAATGCAAGTTATTAAGTTACTCCCCTCAGCCCAGCTGAAATCTTTTACTAGTTGATGCTTGTTTCAAAGTGCAAGACTGAGCTAGTCTGAGAAGAGAGAGAGTGAGAGGACCAGCCAGAGGTCATGGTCCTCCACAGGGAACAGAATGACCCAGTCCAAAGTCTGGGCCCTTGATGAGCTTGGAGCCTCTACATTTATAAACCAGTTACTCCACTACACATATTTGTCCCCTTCCCCCACAGAATCACTGGGCAGGAATTTCCTTGACATGAAACCATCCCCCTTCTCATCCTTGTGCTCCATACAGCTGGCAAAAGGCAGACAGCAAAAACAAAAATAAGCCTCTCAGCACAAAGAGAGAGAGAGAGAGAGAGAGAGAGAGAGAAAAAGAGAGAGAGAGAGAGAGAGAGAGAGAGAGAGAGAGAGAGAGCTTTACAGCAGTGCTGAATTGCTCAGGAACCTCATGTTAACAAAGTACCTTCCTGACCACCTCTCAACACCCCAAACAGATTAAAACATGAGGTTTCTTACACTGTCTTAGAGCAGCTCTTGCCTGGGTATATTTAAAGATCTGCTAAGTCATTGAAGAGCAGGCTGGCAGATTTCAAGAGGCAAGGACTATACCCTAGTCTATAGGTAAGTAGAAAGGTGAAATCTACATGGCTTTCTCCCATGAAGCGGAAAAAAGGTCACCCACTTCTAGAAAGCATCTATCAAGACTTCTTATTCTATCACTTTTGGTTTTCTTACAAAAGAGTAAGGGTGAGAGGGAAGGGACACTCCTACCAGTGGGTCACCTTCCTGAATTGTAATGCTCCTGCTATTGGTAGCTGAGAGCAGCATAAAAGTGTTAGCAGGATGTATACATTTTCCTCTTTCCTTTTCAGTTTCTGCTCACTGGCATTGTTGCCATGGCACATGCCAGTTTCTGGAAAGTGATATGTAGTATTTATATTTATATTGTATTTATATTGTATTCTCCACTGCATTTCTGAATTTATTAGTGCAAAAATTAGCAGTTAGCGAGTTTTCATTTTGGGGCTTCATATTGGGGCTTCTTTAGAGACAGTCGTTTCTCTGGTTTCACCCTGTAAACCTACAGTCCTGAAATTTGACAAAGCCTTGAGCTTCTCCTTAGTCCTGTTCCACAGATTCCAAGCCCCTTTTTCTTTCAAGGCAACTGCTCTCTTTGTTTGTTAGTTGCTGCCTTCCTTCATCTACTTTTGCCACCTCTAGTTCCTCAACCTGTCTCCCATGACTGGCACAGACAGATATTGCCAACATGCAATTTCCTTCCCATCAAAGTCTTCCTCACAGCCTCTCACTTTGCTGAAACCACCTCTTCACAGAGGAGCAAGAGTAGATAAAAAAGGATGCTACTTTGATAACTTTAAAATGTTGGTATTAAGATCTTTTGTTCAGGCAGCCATATCCAAGACCTAGAACAAATCAGGCAAGCCAGAAATTGCTTGAAGCTGGCAGAAGACCTAGGCCTCTATGTCTATCCCCCTTTTTATTGAGGTATAATTAACATATAACATTGTACTAATTTCAGGTTTACAACACAATGATTCAATATATGTATATCCTTTCCCTTTTTTGTTGTTAATGATCACCTGAGGATATTATTTCCATTGACTTTTTTTTTGAAAGAGTGGAAGGGAAGGAGAGAGAGAGAGAGAGAGAGAGAGAGAGGAGAGGGACACATTCATTGGTTGCCTCCTGCACGCATCCCGACCAGGTGGGGCTGGGGATCTAACCTGCAACCCAGGTACATGCCCTTGACCAGAAATCGTACCTGAACCCTTTGGTGCTGTGCTGGTTGACCATTTTACATTGAGCAACATCAGCCAGGGTTATCCTTTCCCCCTTGCATGCAGTTTTTAGGTAGTTTACAGCGGATATGATGGCTTTCTTTGTTACAGCTAATTTATATGAGAAATGGTGGCAGACTAGAAAATGGGAGTGGTGCCATTGGACATGTTTGAAACTAAATGATTTCGATTCCTAGGAAGTATAATGTGCTTAAAAGTTCACCAAGTGCTTTCAAGAACATTATCTGCTTTGCTTCTCAAACCAACTTGGAGGTAGGCACTGGATGAATCAACGTCACCACATCATTAATAAGGAAACTGAGACTGGAGGCAATTAAGGGACATTCCACAATAATTTAGACAATAAGTGGAGAATTGGAATTTGGAACATAAATTTCTGTTTGTAGTACTATTTTTTCAAGCTCACTGCACAGATTTGGTATTGAATAAGTGAATAAATGAGCACATATTTGATTTGGAAACATTATTTCCAACTTTGAGTTAAAGATTTGCTCTACCCTTTATGCAGCATGATTTGAATTCTCAACGATGTCAATCTGGTAAAGTGATAAACATTTTATTTATTGATTCACTAATTAATTATTTTATTTTTTATTTTTCTGGATGCTCAAAGTAAGCAAATGATTTTATTTTATTTTTAATTTCTTTATTGATTAAGGTATTACATATGTGTCCTTAGTACCAACTTTGTACCACACCCTGTGCTGGATTCTGAAAATACAAAGAAAAATAAACAATACATCATCTCAGTTCTCAAAGACCTCACCAACTGGGGACTGACATCTCAATAGTAAACATAAGAGCAGCTGCTTATGAAATGCCATCACCAAAATCTCAAGTCATATCCCTCTTGCACAGTGAGAATGGCCCTTCTAAAAATGGAGAAGTCTTTATTTTAGGTACATTGATATAATGAATCTTGTTTTCCTAAAAACAGAAATTAAATTCAGCCTGTAGGATGTGTGTGTGTGTGTGTGTGTGTGTGTGTGTGTGTGAGAGAGAGAGAGAGAGAGAGGTGTGAAGGTAGGTGGGAGCCTGGGGGATTGCTAAGTAGGAGCAGTGGGGGAGTTAGGCTATCCTCGGGAGTTTTAATTCTGTGTGTATATATTGTATAGAGGATCGAGGTGACACAGATTGTTGTATAAGAGCTGATCTTAGATTTTTTCCAAGTAAATGGTCAGCAGACCGAGAGCATCACTATTTCACTTGCTTTAAAGACCTGACATTCCAGGTTCTTTTGTACAATGGGTAAACTGATTCTGATCAAATATTACATTTTTTTTAGTACCTACCTCTCAGTTCTAGGTGCTATGTTAGATGCTGCCAATGTATATTTCTGTTTAATCCTTTATCCGATCCTAAGCAGTTATGAGTTTCACTTTATAGATAAGGAACTGAACTTCAGAGAGTTTAATTACTTGTGCAAGATCATACATATAGTGAGTAACTTGGTGGCTTTGAAATTTTGATTTTTGACATTTTTGTCCTCTGGCCTCACTGCGGTTTTCATTTTTCCACACCACTTCAGCTTTATTTTTCATAGGGGACATTAAGTCTACCCTCCATTAGTCAAAGCTTCTTGTCTCCCTTCAATATTATTCTTCCCTAGCATGTACTTAAGTAATCTTCAGAAAAGGTTTTACAGCCTTCATGGGTACTGTGGCCCAGAGCCTTAATCCAGGCTCTTAAGTGTCTTGGATAACTATAAAATGGAAAATCAAAGTCATAGCTACCTCAGGAAAAATGAGCTTGGGATGTGAATTTCCTGGCCAACTTGTCATCTCTATTTTACTTCCTTGGATTCATAAGCCTAGCCAAAGTGTTCCTTAAGAACTAGGAGTAATGAGGATGATGGTGAAAGGCTTCCTTTCCAAGAGTGCTTCAGCAAAGTGCCTCACCCATTCCTGCTTCCATATGTTCTGTGAAGACATGGAGGTGGGAAGTAGACATGAGTTCCTTTCAGCCCTGAGTTTATGCCATGGTTTTCTTTCCTAAAAGAAAAAAAAAAGCCAAAGAACAAGTTAAATGACCACCAGCAGAACCATGAGTGAAGAAGACTGGGATACATGGAAGAGCAGTGTGCTTAAAATACCAAGGTTTGAGTCCAGACTTTGTTGGACCAATGTAATCTTGGGCAACTTAACAGTTGTGAGTCAGAATGTCCTCATCTGTAAATTAGAACATAAGTTCTAATTTTATAGATGAAAGGATAAGTCTAAAAGTGTTTTGTAAACTTAGAAAGGGTTTAAAGATTTAAAGTGTCACTTTTTTTATGATCACAAAATAAACGCTATGCTTCAGTGACATAACTTTGTCCTAAAAGCCTGAACATGTGTAGCTTAAGGGATGGGACTTTGCCCCTGTACCAGCTGCATTACAATTGTAGTAACTATGGGCTGAGAGAAGTGGACTGCTTGTTATGTATTGAGCAAGTGTGAAAAGAGGGTTATACATTCTGGGTTCAGGAGATGGCAGGCAGAATAAACCCCCTAATCCTCCCTTTCACCCCTCAAAACCCCCTTTTATTTATTCAAACTTAACATTTGAGGCTTGTTTCAAGTAGGCATGTCTGTATCTGGCTTGGCTTTCCCTCCTCTTTGTTGTATATAACAAGGATTTGTTGACTTGGTGAAAAGCATTATTCTCCTTTCCATTTCCAAGGACTAAGTGTGCTTTTCCACTAGACAGAGATTCAAAACAGTGAGTTGAAAAGGGGTAAGCTTATACCAAAGAATCATATATAGTTAGAATTTAGAGAGGATCCTGAAAGTCAGGCCCATTTTGTACAGATTGAGAAGTTGAAACCCTGGCACAAAAAGAGATTAGACCATATTTACAAAGCTCACCATGGCACATTCAGATTGGAAATCAAGGTCTTCAACTCTCAGGTCAGTATTTTCCAGCTCAGATGTTCTGTGATCTCCATGATTTTGACCCTTTCTACTGCTATACATTGGGAACAATGGAATCTGAAATCCCAGCTCTGAGTTAAGTGGGAATATGTGCCCTCCCCTCCCCTTTGATTTTTAGGGGCCTGACAGATGAAGGGACTATGATTACCACATGTAATAACTTCATACCACTCTTCATCAAAATCACATTTCTGAATTCTGCTAATTGGTTCTGTGTTGTTGGCTTTATGTCTGTGCATATGTGCCCATTGATCTTACAAGAAGCTGACCTGCTTTCTGAGTAATCTATTGGATTATTTTTTGAGATACCTAAAATATCTTGAACTTCCTGCTTATATTCGGCCTTGCTGGCCACCATGGTACTTAGGTCTCAATGGGCAATTAGACGTGCATAATTGTTCATGTATGATATCAAAATAATCTGTTAAGAATTATACATGTTGTGTATTTATTAACAGGGTAGTTGTGTGTGGAGAATTTTGGGGAAATGGGTGGTGTTTAGTTTGTAAATCTTTTCATTGTAATTTCATTTGAATTAAATTTGAAAGAACTGGCTGCATAAGATATATGCTCTTAGAACAACAGCATATCAATGATAAAGAAGGCATGTATTTGTACTGTGCTTGTATTTTTTTAAGTTCATTACGTGTTACTTTTCTGATTTCATTTGGCTTTTCATTTTGAGGAGTTATAGATGCTTCTAAGGTGGAGTTAGAGCACAAAGACTACAGACACAATGGACAATGAATAATGACAGAGGAATGGACATTTTTCTCAACTGTATAGAGTCAGCTGAGGGCTCAAGAAGGAGTTCTCAGGAAAGGACAGAAGAGGACTATGAAGAGAAGCTTCCAGGATCCTCTTTTCTTATACTGGACTGATGTGTTCATTAAGGGAAGGCAGTAAAGGAGGAGGAGGCCTTTCCTTTTCTCCCCTTTTTTTTCTAGTGGAAGGGAAATAATACCTCCTGTATTTAAAACTTATATTCTTTTAGTGTTTTATTTTTGGCTTGATATATCCTTTTTGGTTCTTGCTCTGCCACTGCGAAAAGGAAGTATCCAAATATGGCTAATATTTATATGTGTGTGTTACGTGCTGTTGAGGTGGCTGCGACTCCTAAAGACTCTGAATGAGTTATATCCACAATGTCCTGTCATCAACAGCTCTGCTGAACTCCTGTAGACTCATGCTGTGACTTCTTTTATGGAGTCAGTCCATTTCATACTTGGTCTTTCTCTTTTCTTGCTGCCTTCTATTTTTCCCAGCATTATTGTCTTTTCCAAAGAACTCTGAATCTTGAACCCTATAAAATGCCACAACTAGATTCAACAACACGAATACATGACTGACAAATAAGAACTCTGCCTTCTTATGATGTGCCAGAAGTAGGACAGCTTCAATTTTGTCATTTCTGCTTCTAGCGATGTTTAAGGCTTAACTTGCTCTAGGGCCTACACTTGTTCATCTTTCTGGCAGTCCAGGGTATCCCAAGTGCTCTCTTCTAACATCATATTTTACATTATTTTCTGATGTCACCCTATGTTCATTTGTCTAGTGTGTAAGCAGGATTCTAAAGAGTATAGTTTCTTCTCAATTATGGTAGTCCCTGAAAAGGAAGTAGTCACTACCTCTAAGTTATCTAGATAAGAGAATTCAGTTTGGTATTGTGCTAAGGGAACATCTATCTAGAAGTTAATTGCTTTAAGATCAGTAAAGAGAGTTATATTAGTATTTTAATTTAATCTTCATATAAGATTGTAGGAGAGCTATTTAAAATATTTTGCAAATAAAGTGATCAAACACCCTAGTCAGTGATGGCGAACCTTTTGAGCTCGGGGTGTCAGCATTTTGAAAAACCCTAATTTAACTCTGGTGTCATGTCACATATAGAAATTTTTTGATATTTGAAACCATAATAAAACAAAGACTTATATTTTTGATATTTATTTTATATATTTAAATGCCATTTAACAAAGAAAAATCAACCAAAAAAATGAGTTCGTATGTCACCTCTGACACGCGTGTCATAGGTTCGCCATCACTGCCCTAGACCAATGGTTCTCAACCTTCCTAATGCAACGACCTTTTAATACAGTTCCTCATGTTGTGGTGACCTTGAACCATAAAATTATTTTCGTTGCTACTTCATAACTGTAATTTTGCTACTGTTATGAATCGTAATGTAAATATCTGATATGCAGGATGTATTTTCATTGTTACAAATTGAACATAATTAAAGCATAGTGATTAATCACAAAAACAATACTTAATTATATATGTGTTTTCCGATGGTCTTCGGTGACCCCTGTGAAAGGTTGGTTCGACCCCCAAAGGGGTCGAGATCCACAGGTTGAGAACCGCTGCCCTAGACATACTATAATGATTAAATAATTGTATCTTATAATCACAGATTCTTTTAACTTAGCTTGAATTGCTGAATGTAAAATAGTTCAGATAACAAAACCCAAGGGTAAAATCTATCTATATTTTATAATTCAGACAGTTGAGGTGAGTCTTTCTTGTTATGTTGGTTTGAGTCTCTGGTGCTGGATTTCAACCAGAAAGTAGATGAAGGTTTGTATGTGGACTCCACATTCTAGCAAACCAAGATAACTTCAGACCTCGATTTCCTCATCCATATAATGGTCATAATAAAGGCTGCCTCAGTAGCCACCATATGAATGCATAAGACAATATTTAACTTATTTAGGGGGAAAATAAGGACAATGGATGGATTTTTCATAAAATACAATTTATTCAGTAAAAGTTATATTCTGAGGTTGTCTTTTATAAACACTAGCCATTATGTTTTATTTGGGAAAACATTGAACAGATTTGATTCTTCCATTTGGTGGAAGAAAGGGTGAATATTGGATTAAAGGGGAGTCTTGACTTTTCTGATATAATACATCAATGGTAAAAATGGTGTTTTATACATGTGGCATAAAATGTCCAGTTTTATAAGTCAACAAATATTTATGTGGCAGTCATTATGACCTCAGGTATGTAGGGACTTACTTATTTTTAATTTTTTTTTTTGTAAAAAGTAAAAGGAGAAGAAATTCAAGTCAGAATATCAGGTAAAATCTTTTTACAGCAAATATTATTATAAAGATACTTTTTATTTCATCTGAAAGCATATGGTTCCCAGATGTTTGTGAATTTATTGATAGACCATTATATTTAAAATTCTAGTATTTAAAATAAAAGGACAGCTTCTTGGAATTTATTGTAATTTTTTATGAAACATCAATTCAAATTTATTTTTTTTCTATTTTACTAGTGTGATGGAAGCTGGATTTCAAGCTGTAAGTTGATAATTAGACTGCAAGGTAAGCCTTGAGTCTTGAGGAACAAAAGTAATCAAACCAGTCTATTAAATCACTTTTAAAGCAGGAAACTCTGCCATGTATTTGGATAGTTGAATATATTATGGGTAGTAAAAAAGTTTATATACCTTATATCAGCATTCTAAAATTTGTTCTATTATGCTTAAACTAGAGGCCCAGTGCACGGATTCGTGGACCGGGGGTGTGGGGGGGGGGTGGTCCCTCGGCCTGGCCTGCAGGGGTCAGACCGAAACTGGCTCTCCGACATTCCAGAGGAGTTCCAGATTGTAAGAGGGTGATTCTCAGGTGACACACCCTGGGAACATGCTCCCTCCTCTCTGGTTCTGGGTGCGTCACCTGAGAACCATAGTTGCCAAGTCACCACAGCTCAGCAGCTCCTGTGTTGAGAGTCTGCCCCCTGGTGGTCATTGCTTGTCCTAGCTACCAGTCAGATGGTCCAATGGTCAGACAGTCCCTTAGGCTTTTATATATATACTAGAGGCCCGGTTCACGAAATTCGTGCACTGGGGTGGGTGTCCCTCAGCCCAGCCTGCACCCTCTCCAATCTGGGACCTCTTGAGGGATATCCGACTGCCCGTTTAGGCCCAATCCAGTGGGATCGGGCCTAAACGAGCAGTCGGACATCCCTCTCACAATCCAGGAGTGCTGGCTCCCAACCGCTCACCTGCCTGCCTGCCTGATTGCCCCTAACCGCTTCTGCCTGCCAGCCTTATCACCCCCTAACCACTCCCCTGCCAGCCTGATCGACACCTAACTGTTCCCCTGCCGGCCCAATTTCCCCCAACTTCCCTCCCCTGCCAGCCCAGTCGCCCCAACTGCCCTCCCCTGCTGGCTCAGTCACACCCAGCTGCCCTCCCCTGCTGGCCTGGTCGCCCCCAACTGCCCTCCCCTGCTGGCCCAGTCATCCCCATCTTCCCTCCCCTTCCAGCTCAGCTGCTCCCAACTGCCCTCCCTTACTGGCCCAGTCACCCCAACTGCCCTCCCCTGCCAGCCCTGTCACCCCCAACTGCCCTCCCCTGCTGGCCTTGTCACCCCCAACTGCCCTCCCCTGCTGGCTTGATCACCCACAACTGCCCTTCACTGCAAGCCTGGTTCCCCCCCCCCCCAGCCCTCCCCTGCCGACCTAGGCGTCCCCAACTGCCCTCCCCTGCCAGCCTTGTCATCCCCAACTGCCCTCTCCTGCCAGCCCAGTCACCCCTAACTGCCCTCCCCTGCTGGCCTGATCGCCCACAACTGCCCTCCCCTGCAGGCCTGATCGCCCACAACTGCCCTCCCCTGCAGGCCATCTTGTGGTGGCCATCTTGTGACCACATGGGGGCAGCCATCTTTGACCACATAGAAGCAGCCATCTTGTGTGTTGGATGATAGTCAATTTGCATACTGGACATGACTAATTAGCATAGCAGGGCTAATTATCATATCCTCTTATTGTGTTGGAGTGATGGTCAATTTGCATACAGGTCATGACTAATTAGCGTATCTGGTCATGACTGTGAGGGCATTGTGACCAATTTTCATTTTACCCTTTTATTAGTATAGATAGATGTTTTCCAGTACCAACCTACTTTAGTTATTGCAAAGTTATTATGTATGCATAAAGTGCTGTGACATTCTTATACAATAGCCCAGTGAGGTAGGTGGGAATCTTAATGACCATTTTATGGAAGAAATTGAAACTCAAGGACATAAATTAATTGGGCTAGGGTTCTATTGCTAAAATGTGTTAGAGAAAGGATCTGAACCTAGCATATAGCCATCTCCCTATAAATATTTATTTTATGATTATATGAAATTCTGCTCACCAATTATTGTCTCTACTCTCTGAGGTAAATGTTTCACAAAGCAGAGACTGGAAGGCTATTCAGATGAAGTGTCTATACTTTCAGAGGACCTTCAGCAGTGCCCAAGTTCAGGAAAAGCAAAGACAACTGAAATTCTGACACTTTCAGAAAATACTTAGGTAACATTTAACATTAGATAATTTGGCTTTGAGTAAGAAAGGTGGAGTAAAATGGAAGAACCAGTTCTTCTCTGTATCAGTATTTATTTATCCTGCTCTTCTGAAGTCTGGGCCAACAGTCCTATTTATTCTGAATAGCCCTGTAATGTTTCTCCATTTGAGGACAGCAGATTTGGCACAAATAGATAGATTTTCTGAGATATCACATTGAAGGCTACACTGACAAACTTGTGTACTGTCAAACTTATAAAAGACTCTTGCAACCCTTCAACTCTGTGACATTTGCTCAGGATCATCTGATTTATTTTATTTTATTTTTCACAGTATTACAGATGTTTCCCATTTCCAGCCTCCCCTTACCCCCCTTCACCAAGCCTCCCCCCACCCAGGTATTCTCCACCCTATTGACCATGTCCATAGGCTATATATATAAGTATATACGTTCTTTGGTTTATTTCTCTTCACCCTCCCACCCCCAAAAAGAGGTATGTCAGTCTATTCTATGCCTCAGTGCTTCAGGTCTTATTTTGTTAGTCAATTCATTTTATTCATTAGATTCCACAACTAAGTGAGATCATGTGATATTTTTCTTTCTCAGATTGGCTTATTTCACTTAGCATAATAGTCTCCAGGTCTATCCATGCTGTCCCAAAGGGTAGGAGATTCATTTTTTTTTTTACAACTGCATAGTATTCCATTGTGTAAATGTCCCACAGCTTTTTTATCCATTTATCCATTGATGGGCACTTGGACTGTTTCCAGATCTTACCCCAGAAATTGACCCACACCATTATGGTCAATTAATAGGATCATCTCATTTAAGTCTTTGTTTCTGATACTATCTCTGTTGCCTTTGTGACTAATAGAAAAAGGCTGAAAGCTGACACACTAGGTGTGTGTTCTGAGGCTCCTGCCCCACCACGCTTTGACCTATAATTTCAGGGTGTGATTAACACCCTCTCATTGTTTACTGGGGGGAAATGAGGCTCAGGATGACAAAGGAACTTTCCTAGAATCACACAGCTAATTATTGACAGAGTAAATACCAATTTTGAATTTGTAGAATAGGTAGTCTTATCTCTGGTATTTTAGTTTATTGTGAAAGTTTTAGAAAGGGTAATAAGAAGTAGCACTTAAAATCTAATTGTTTCAGTTAGTGACTGAAGATCTAGTTAAAGTTAGTTATTGTCACCTAGGAGCACTTTGCGGATAACTTTTCCATAGTCCATTTCAGTAATACTTTCTTGTTTTATCATTCTCTTGGGTCTATTTATCTATGGCAATGTTTTCGGAACTTTTCTCATTCCCAATAAACTTCACCTTCACAATTTTTGATTCTCTGCACACTATCTATAATGCTTTGTACTTACATTTTTCTTCATATTCTCTTGACTTTTAACTTTATTTTTAAAAAACTTCCAGAATTCCCTCCTCTATTAAAAAACAATTATAGAAAATTAAAAAAAACACAAAATTGGAACAACATAATATATCACCATGTACCCATCCTAGCTTCAGCAATTATCAAATCTTGCAGTTCTTGTTTTATTTACTCCCACCTAACCTTTTTTTCCCCTTGCTGCAGTGGTTTTTGTTTTTGTTTTCATTTTAAAAAATTTTATTGATTTCAGAGAGGAAGGGAGAAGGAGAGAGAGATAAAAACATCAATGATGAGAGAGAATCATTGATCAGCTGCCTCCTGCATGCCCCATACTAGGGACAGAGCCTGCAACCCTGGCATGTGCCCTTGACTGGAATCAAACCTGGGACCCTTCAGTCAGCAGGAGCCAAACCAGCCAGGGCTGCTGAAGTGTTTTAAACCTAATTCCATACGTATTTCACCTGCGAATACTTGAGTATATCTCTAATAGGTAAGGACTTAAAACAGAACCATAAATTATCATCACACCTAAAAAATAAATAATCTCCAAGTAGTATCTAATACTCAGTCTATAAAAATCCATACTGTTTTAAAAATATTTTTTATTAATTTCAGAAAGAGGAAGGGAGAGGGAGAAAGAGATAGAAACATTAATTATGAGGGAGAGTCATTGATCGGCTTCCTCATGCATGCCCCACACTGGGGTTGGAGCCCTCAACTTGGGCACGTGCCCTGACTGGTTCATAGGTCAACACTCAACCACTGAGCAACACCAGCTGGGCAAAAACCCATACTTTTGAAATGCTTATTAAAATAAATGCATGACTACTAAAACAATAATTTACTGTAGTGCCAACCTTAACTCATCTAATCATCTCATTAGTAGTATATCCTATATAATAAAAGCCTAATATGCAAATCTACTGAAAGGTGGAATGGCCAGCTGACCAACTGGTCGCTATGATGTGCACTGACCACCAGGGGGCAGATGCTCAATGCAGGAGCTGCCCCCAGCCCGCAGGCCCCATGCCAGCCAAGGCAGATGCCAGTGGGGCCCCCCTGATCATCCCGCCAGTTGCCCCACAGATAGGCCTTGATTGCTGGCCAGGCCTTGGGACCCTACCCATGCATGAATTTTGTGCACTGGACCTCTAGTATTTCATAATTGGGGAAACATTGCTCTGGGTCTTATAGCTATTGAATAAGATGAAATTCCTTTCCATACTCTGAGTCCTATTTTCCTCATCTGCAAAACATGATAGACATGTGGGATAAGAATAGATGATCTTTAAGGCTCCTGTCAGCACATAAAACATATAATTCTTCTAAGTTGTGATTTACTTTACTTGAGCTGTGAAAGGCCTGTTGGACATCACCCATAGAAGGTAGTTTGGAAAAATACAGGTGATTACTAGAATTATAATGGTGATCAGATTGTAATGGATATAAATGTTGAATCACTATATTTTACATATGAAACTAATATAATATTGTATACTAACAATACTTAAATTAAAAATCAGCCAAAACCGGTTTGGCTCAGTGGATAGAGCGTCGGCCTGTGGACTGAGGGGTCCCAGGTTCGATTCCGGTCAAGGGCATGTACCTGGGTTGCGGGCACATCCCCAGTGGGAGATGTGCAGGAGGCAGCTGATCGATGTTTCTCTCTCATTGATGTTTCTAACTCTCTATCTCTCTCCCTTCCTCTCTGTAAAAAATCAATAAAATATATTTTTAAAAAAATTAAAAATTAAATTAATAAAAAATACTAGTGACTATCTTTGTTCCTTCCTGACTTGTCTTCTAGAAGGTAATAAGTTATAGCTTTTGCTTAGAGTTGGAATTGACTTGCTTTCCCCTTCTCCACCCACCCTCTCAAACAACAGAGGCAGCACCCATATATATACTTTCTCATGAGAATGTATTCCTAAAAACTGCTTTTCTCAATATGAAAATATATTCGTGCCCCAATTATATATCCATTGGGCTAGTTTGGCCACATGGATAGTTTCTTTGCTCTCAGTTTTTTTTAGGCCCACTCCCTACCCTGCTTAGGACTTTCATGTCACCCAGCCCTGAGAATGGGAAATGGATATTATCATAGCTCACTTTATTGTCTCTCATCTTTCCTTCACTGGCTTTGAAGCAGAGGCTCTCATCCTTAAAAACTTGGTAATGGTATTGAGTTAAAAAGGCTTGAATCAAATATAATGTTTCTAGGTATCTCCCAATTGCTTCTCAGCCTTTAAAAGATAAACATTCTTAGCCTGGCTGGCATAGTTTAGTGGTTGAGCATTGACCTATGAACTAGGAAGTCACAGTTCGATTCCTGGTCAGGGGGCACGTGCCCGGGTTGCAGGCTTGATCACCCATGTGGGGGCATGCAGGAGGCAGCTGATCAATGATTCTCATTATTGATGTTTCTATCTCTCTCTCCTTCTCCCTTCCTCATATATATATATATATATATATACTAGAGGTCTGGTGCACAAAAATTTGTGCACTCGGAAGTGGGTGGGGGGGTCCCCCAGCCCGGCCTGTGCCCTCTCGCAGTCTGGGACCCCTTGGGAGATAACGACCTGCTGGCTTAGGCCTGCTCCCGGGTGGCAGAGGGCAGGCCCAATCCCTAAGTGCAGCCCCTGGTCAGGCTCAGAGCAGGGCCGATTGGGGAGTTGGGGCACCGCCCCATCATGCACAGAGCAGGGCGGATCGGGAGGTTGGGATGCCACCCTCAGTCACGCTCAGGGTAGGGCCAATTGGGGGGGTTGGGGCACCGCCCCCTGTCACACTCAAGGCAGGGTCGATGGGGAGGTTGCGGCGCCACCCCCTGTCACGCACAGAGCAGGGCTGATCAGGGGGTTGGGGCACTGCCCCCTGTCACTCACAGAGCAGGGCCAATCAGGGGGTTGGGGCGCTGCCCCTTGTCACTCACAGAGCAGGGTCAATCAGGGGGTTGGGGAGCTCCCCCCTGTCACGCACAGAGCAGGGCCGATCAGGGGGTTGAGGAGCTCCCCCCGTCACTCACAGAGTAGGGCCGATAGGGGAGTTGGGGCACCGCCCCCTGTCAAACACAGAGCAGGGCGGATCAGGGGGTTGGGGCACTGCACCCTGTCACACTCAGGGCAGGGCCAATGGGGAGGTTATGGCTCTACCCTGTCACACACAGAGCAGGGCCCGTGGGGGGGGGGTTGGGGCACCGCACCCTGTCACACACAGAGCAGGGCCGATCAGGGGGTTGGTGTACTGCACCCTGTCAAACACAGAGCCGCAGGGCAATCAGGGGATTGGGGAGCTCCCCCCTATCAGGCACAGAGCAGGGCTGATCAGGGGGTTGGGGCGCCTTCCCCTGTCACGAACAGAGCAGGGTGGATAGGGAGGTTGTGCCCCCCCCCCCGTCACACACAGAGCCTCAGGGCGATCAGGGGGTTTGGGCGCTGCCCCCTGTCATGCTGATCCCGGTGCCGGGAGCCTCGCTGCTCCGCTGATCCCGGTGCTGGGAGGCATATTACCCTTTTACTACATAAAATAGAGGCCTGGTGCATGGGTAGGGGCTGGCTGGTTTGCTCTGAAGGGTGTCCTGGATCAGGATGGGGGTCCCCACGGGGGTGCCTGGCCAGTCTGGGTGAGGGGCTGAGGGCTGTTTTCTTGAAGCGAGTGACTAAAGCTCCCAACCGCTCCTTGTTTTCTTTTTCTTTTTTTTTTTTTTATTCTGGGCCAGCTTTAGCTCTGAGGCCTCACTGCTGAAAACATTGATACAAAGTTTCGGTCCGGCTGGGTTTCAGTCGGTTTTGTTTACCTTCTTATTTGCAACATAGTACATAGTTGCTTAGAGTTGCAGCTGAGAGGCCGGCAAGTGAGGCAGGGAACGTTGGAGTCCGCAGCAAGCAAGCCTCATGTTCGCTTCAGTGCCTGGCTACCTGCCGCCATCTTGGCTGACAGTTAATTTGCATATACTCACTGATTAGCCAATGAAAAGGGTAGCGGTCGTACGCTAATTACCATGTTTCTCTTTTATTAGTGTAGATACTCTTAGAGAAGTGCTACAGTTAATCCAAGGAAAAGAAGAGATGTCAACAGAACTTTCCTTCCCCACACAGGTGTTGCAACTGCTGGGATGGAAACAATTAACCTAAGATTATGTTTATTAGCAAAATTAAGAGCTGATTTTTTTCCCCTTCTCAATGTGAGGTAAGACTACAAGCTTAAGCCCTGACTGGTTTGGCTCAGTGGCTAGAGTGTCGGCCTGCGGACTGTAGGGTCCCAGGTTAGATTCCAGTTAAGGGCATGTACCTTGGTTGCGGGCACATCCCCAGTAGGGGGTGTACAGGATGCAGCTGATCGATGTTTCTCTCTCATTGATGTTTCTAACTCTCTATCCCTCTCCCTTCCTCTCTGTAAAAAATCAGCAAAATATATTTAAAAAAGAGACTACAAGCTTAAGTCTCTGACTTTCTGGTGACACCAAAAAGCAAAGTAAAGAAACCATAAAGATCAACACAAACAACAGAGCTGTATTTATTTCCTTCTTTGAGAATGATTTCTGACTAGTAACTGGTGAGAAAGATAAGGGAAATATATATTTTTTGTAATCTAAAATATGTGGACAGCACATATGATCTCTGCTAATTGCCCTCACAGGGATTTTATGGAATCTAAATCTATTTTCAAGTGCATTGAATGTAGGTAGATGAGAAAGACCAATCTGCATATGGTATGAACATTGGTCCAAGAATTAACGCATTTTCAAGTTTCCATAAAGTAACCTAGCAGGGTGGGAATAGTGAGTAAGTAGTCAAAATTATTTTATAAAAGAAAGGGATGAGAAAGGGGGAAACTGGGCCATCCATCCATTGAAAATAAACCTTGAAAAAGATCCAAAAATCCTTAGAAATCCTTGACTTCTTAAAAGTGATAAGTGTTTGTTGTGTGTTTTTTTCCTGACAATTGTAGAGCTCAGAGAGTTCTCTTTTCTATTGCAAAACATTGAACGGATGTAGAAATAATTGTAGGTAGCTTAGCTCTGGTTGTTGTCAGAACTTTTGCACTGTGCCTTCAGGATTCATTTAGAGTTATATAATATGTGGCTATACCAAATACTCCATGGATTATGGAATAGAATAGCATTACAAGTACTAAATGGATTACAAGTACTAGTTTCTTAAACTAGTTTTTGTTTAAAAATAAATGAAATATTTGTGGTCAGGTACCTCAAAAAAAGTAATGAGGACTTTCAGAAACTCAAATTTTAAGTGCTGTACTGAGATACTGATATGGGCTTATGGCTATGAAGAAACAGTATGGAAAAGCCATGATCTCTCCTCTCCCTGTAAGTCAGACTGAAAACATATGGAAATCCCAATTAACATCTTAAAAAACTAATTGTGAACATTTTAGCTTGCTAATAACTTGAGATATTATCTCCTTTACTTCTTACATTTGGAATGTCTATTTGAGGTGGGCTGTGGTATTAACAGTACATATAGTTTGCTTTTGTTTGCATAGGAAACTGGTGTGTGTGTTTTTGGTAAATATCAGCTCAGGTTTTCAACTAAAATTTTATGTGTTTAAGTTTCACACGAAGAGGCAAAGGAAGAGAAATTATATTTTCAAAAAACAGAATGAAGAAACAATATAATTAAAGAAACATATTTGCGATTTTCAAGAAACACTGGGGTTTTATGTTTATTACACAGAACAATTTTCTGTCATCTGGTTGCCAAATCATAGAAGCTAGGAGACTAAGAATGAACATATTTCAAAACATGACCCTTTTCCCCCCAGAAAAATGGTTGTACTCCCATGTTAGCTATATGACTGCAGACCATGAAATCCTCATTGCAATCTAAAATATGGGTATTTTAGAATATCTTCTTAGATCAGTCTTTAAATTCATGCCCTCAGTGGTACTTCCCTACATTTTCTTTTTCCCTTTATTGATGCTAAGGGTGGTGACAACCATGCCCCCATTTAGTTCCATTGTGTGGTTGACAAATTTAGTTCTCTGTTAGTTGAACCCAGCCCTAACTTCCTTAGCATTATATCCATCTTCTGCTGTATCTGTGAATGAGCTGCCATTTTGAATGTGTACATGGACAATAAGGCCAGAAAACTGTGTTTGTAAATTAAATAATGAGTAAGTGTCTCAGGAGCTACAGTTTAAACACTTGCTATTTCTCTCACTTAATGAAACTTCTCTTTGAAAAATAACAACAAGTCACAGACTACACCCATAAAGGTAGAAAGACAGGCTGACAAGCACTGTCTTTCTGATACTTAGCCAAGTTTGGATAACATGGTCTCAGTCTCAGAGGTCATGTTTTCAGCAAAATGACACCGAGCAACATAGGATTTTATTTTACAGAGTTTGGTTTTTGGAGTTGGTGTGCTGAGAGCCTGTAGGGATGTCTCTTCTCAGACAGATATAGTAAAGGTTTGCTGGAGGAGACTGCAGAATCCTTCTTCTGTAGTTCTCTCCTCCTTATAACAACAGGCTGTGTAACCCTTATTTTCTTTCTTACATTTGTTCTCTCTCTGGGAAAAACGATGGTAGATTTTCACATGAGGAATATTGTCTTTTTATAGCTTTATTAATATAAAATTTACAACCATAAAGTTCACCTTTTTAAAGTGTACAATTCAGTATTTTTGGTATATTCACAGAGTCATGTAAACATTGCCAAAATCAATTTTAGAATATTTTCAGAACCCTAAAAAACAGCCATGTACCCATTAGCAATCTCATCCAATTTTTCTCCATGCCCTCTAGCCCTAGTCAATCTCTATAGATTTGTGTATTCTGGAAATTTCATATAAATTGAATCAAGGAATATGTGGCCTTTTGCATCTGCTTTCTTTAACTTGGCATAATGTTTTCAAGGTTTATCCATATAGTAGCACATATCACTTTTTATGGCTAAATAATATTCCATTTTCTGAATGCACCACATTATTTATCCACTAATCAGTTATTGGACATTTGGATTGTTCCCACTTTTAATTTGTGTACCAGTTTTTGTGTGAAAATATGTTTTCATTTCTCATGGTTATATACATAGGAATGGAATTTTTGAGTCATATGGTAATTCTATGTTTAACCTTTTGAGGAAATGGCAGACATTTCTAAAGCAATTGTGTCATTTTACATTGCTACCAGAAGTTTATGAGATTTTCAGTTTCTCCTCATTCTAGCAACACTTGTTATTGTCCCTTTTAGTTTTGTGTGTGTGTGTGTGTGTGTGTGTGTGTGTGTGTGAATAACAATCCTAGTGGATGTAAAGTGGTATCTCCTTAGGTTTTTGAATTGCATTTCCCTTGATGGGTAATGATATTGAATCTCTTTTAAGTACTTAATTGGCAGTTTTTGTATCTTCTTTGAAGAAATGTCTATTCAGATCCTTTGTTCATTTTTAATTGGGTTATTTGTCTTTTCATTATTGAGTTGTAATATTTTAAAATGTATTTTGGAGATGTTTGTCTTTCTACTGATGATACTTTGAAATTATATGATGTTTTCTAGGGAGCATATGTGTAGTTCTACTGGCATTGCATATTTTAGCTGCATTAGCTGCTTTGCCTGCTATAAATGCCAGCAGAAATCTGAGTGACCTTGGCTTTTCTGCTGAGAATGCAGTCCAAGAACAGAAATTTATCATAAATGTATCAGAAATTTACCATTTAAGCCCCACCCCCACTCTTATCAGGGACAAGAGAATCTGTATCTGAAGGTCTGTTATTTTTTATGTTGTTTAGTGATTTTACTTTAGCTTGGTTGGGTTTGGGGCCTTTTTATTTTGTTTTGCCTTATGCAGACTTGAGCAGGAATAGGGGAATAAGCACACATGAATTTGTGAAAACTTCAAATAAGTTTTATTTAAATCAGCATATTCATGTTGGTGTATGTGATGGGTCATTGGTTGAGGAAATATCTCATTTTAGCTCTGAGATGCTTAGAATTACCAATAGGACTTACCCAAAAGTATGTGTGCTTTATGTGTGTATTCAATGCACTTTATGTGAAATTACAGACATGAATAATAGCTCCTTCTTTGTTTTAGCAATTTATTTATTTATTTTTAATTTTTTTCCCCACTGACCTCCTCCATTCCCCAAGGCCTTCACCACATTATTGCCTGGGTCCATGAGTTATGCATATATGCATATAAGTTCTTTGGTTACCCTCTTTCCACCTCTCCCCTCACTCCTTCCCTCTGAGATTCCATTCTCCCTCCCAGTTCCCATCAAGGAATCAACAAAATGTTCTCTGTATCTATGAATCTGTTTTTGTTCTGTTTTTTTTTTCATTTTGTTTGTAGATTTAATTGTTGATAGATATGTATTTATTGCTACTTTATTGTTCATATTTTTGATCTTCTTCATGAAGAAGACCCTTTAACATTTCATATAATACTGGTTTGGTGGTAATGGACTCCTTTAGCTTTTTCTTTATATCTCCATCGATTCTAAATGATAGCTTTGCAGGATAGAGTAATCATGGTTGTAAGTCCTTGCTTTTCATCACTTTGGATATTTCTTGCCATACCCTCCTGGCCTTCAAAGTTTCTGTTGAGAAATGAGCTGACAGTCTTATGGGAGCTCTGTTGTAGGTAACTAACTGCTTTTCTCTTACTGCTTTTAAGATTCTTTGAATTTAACCTTTTGCATTTTAATTATGATGTGTTTTATGTGTCTTGATGTGGGCTCCTTTGAGTTCCTCTAGTTTGGGACTCTCTGCACTTCCTGGACTTGTATGTCTGTTTCCTTCACCAAATTAGAGAAGCTTTATGTCATTTTTTTTTCAAATAGGTTTTCAATTTCTTGCTCTGTCTCTTATTTTTCTGGTACCCCTATGATGCAAATTTTGGTGCACTTAAAATTGTCCCATAGGCTCCTTACACTATCCTCATTTTGTTTTTGTTTTGTTTGTGTGTGTGTGTGTGTTTATTCTTCTTTTTGCTGTTCTAATTGGTTGCTTTTGCTTTTTTTGTATTCCAAATTCCTTATTTGATTCTCAGCTTCATCTATTCTACTGTTGATTCCCTGTTAATTATTCTTTATTTCAGTTAGTGTATCCTTCATTGCTGACTGGTTCTTTTTTATGCTCTTGAGGTCTTCACTAAGTTCTCTAAGCATCCTTGTAACCAGTGTTTTGAATCTGCATTTAGTAGATTGCTTGTCTCCATTTTGTTTCATTATTTTTCTGGAGTTTTGTTCTGTTCTTTCATTTGGGACATGCTTCTTTGTCTCCTAATTTTGGCTGCCTCACTGTGTTTGTTTCTATGTATTAGGTCAAGCTGCTACATCTCCTAGGTTTGGTAGCATGACCTAATGTAGTAGATGTCCTGCAGGGTCCAGTAGCACAGCCTCCCTGATCACCCCAGGTGGGCATTCAAAGTGCATCTCCCATGTGGGCTATACACCATTCTTTTGTAATTAAATCTTGATTGCTCTTGGTCAATGGGATGAATTTACAGAGGTTGATAAGCTGCAAGGACTGGCTGTGACCACTGACCACCAACCTCCAACCACCTTGGAGAACCAGCTGTGTAGGGGCCCACCACCCAGAGCAAGACTTACTGCAGCAAGGTTCTGGTACTCACTGAGTCCACCCTTCAAGTCTGTCACTTGTGGAATTGGTTGGGTGGTGGTGCTTTGACATGGTCTGAAGCTGTCTACTGGGTGCACTGGCTCTGGAGCCTCCCAAGCAGTGCAGGCCAAGGTTAGCCATCACCTGTGTTCTGACTGGTGTCACCTGGCATGAGTTACAAAGTGATCTGCATATGGCTGCTTCTTGTGTTGGGCTTGGAGGTGCCTGATCAAAGGCAAGCTGTAAACCAAGGCTGGCTGCTGCTAGTGTTGGCCTGGGGCCAGATGTTGCTTGTTTGAGAAATTTTCGGAAAGTCTGAGCCAAGACAGGCCATTCCTATGGTAAAGCCACTGTAAACAGCTTGGGTGGGCCATAATTTTGGTGGTGTAGGGTCTCAGATAATCACCAGGGTAAGGCAAACAGTGTGAGCCAATTTATAACATCTTAGATATGATGCCCATGTGATGGCTCTGTGATGGGAGGGCTCATCAAAGGAACAATGGCCTCTGCCAGCACTTCTGACTTGGAGAAAGCTGCCCCTTTAGTTCTCTCCCTGATGCAAAACAATTCAGTTCCTCCCTGTATGTCTCTGATACCTTTCAAGCTGCTTCCCTTGCACTGGAGCTCAGAGGGAGTGAGTCCAACTAAGTCTATGCACAGGCCCTTTAAGAGGGACTGTCTGGGACTCCAGCAGCCTCAGCCTCCCTCCTCAATCCATGCTGGTTTTTATAGCAATAAGTTATGGGGGGCTTCCCTTCCTGGCACTGGAACCCTGAGCTGGGTGGTCTCTTGTAAAACCTGGACCCCTTGCTCTTCAGGGGGGACCTCCATAGCTGAGATACAACTCCTGATTTTTATCTGCCACATATGGATGTGGGACTAGCCCTTCTGAGCCTCCACCCCCCCCCACCAGTCTCCATGTGGTTTCTTCTTTAATTTTGTAGTTGTAGGACTTCCATTCAGCTAGATTTCAGGTGGTTCTGAATGATGGTTGTTTTGTAATTTAGTTATAATTTTGTTGTGGCTGTGAGAGGAGGTGTGTACTGTATATACCTACACTGCCATCTTGACAGAACTCTGTTTCAGCAACTTATATTGGCAATTTAATCCTGTATAATAAAAACCTAATGTGCAAATTGTCCCCTCGACCAGAGTTCTGCTTGGAGTTTGACCACTCAACCAGTTGCTATGATGCTCACCAGGGGGCAGCCGCTCCAACCGAAAGGTTAGCTTGCTGTGAGCGCTGGTGGGCTGGACTGGAAAGTGAGGTGTGAGGTGAGAGCCCTCAGGAAGCTCCCAGGTTTTGGCCCGAGCACAGGGCATAGGTGGGTGGGGCGAGGAGCCAGGAGGGACTGGGTGGCACCGGAGGCTGCTACGCATGATCCCAGAGCCATGGACTGCACAACCCTCCGCAGCCTGTGGCGTTCTCAGTGCGCAATTTATAATCTTCAGAGCTGCTTCATTTTATTTGTTAAGTTTCACGAACTACTCCAGGAGAATGGGTAGCACCATTACAGGGGCACAAGCCAGAGGGGGGTGGGGCTGAGTGGGAGAAACCGAGTCCAAAACTTGAAAGGAAGCTGGAGGCAGTGAGGGGTGGAGGGTGACAGCTGTGCAGGGGCCTAGAAAAGCTGCTGGGTGGGGGCAGGTGAGGAGCCTGGTGCCTCTCCCATGGGACAGGTTCCACGTCCCTCCCTCCTCCTCCCCGTGACCCGTCACCGCTCCTTGAGTTACAATGTATATGCCTAATATGCTAAGTGTCTGACCAAGCAGTCAACCGACCAGTCTCTATGATGTGCACTGACCACCAGAGGGCAGATGATCTGACCTGTAGGTTAGCTTGCTGCTTGGGTGTGGCTGATCAGGACTGGGCGAGAAGGGGCCAGACATTCCCTGAAGCCCTCCCATGGTTCCTCCCACAGTCCCTCCCCAGCCACCGGCCCCAGTCGGCCCCGATCAGGACTGGGCAAGATGGCCCTGATCAGCCCCAATAGCCAGCCAGGCAGAGGGACCCCACCCATGCAGGAATTTCATGCACCAGGCCTCTAGTAATAAAATAATCCAACATAGAAAATCATGGAACTCAATGTAAGAAGAACAAGTTTTGTGGTTTTTTCCCCCCTATTACTTGGTTGTGTGCCCTTGTACAAGTTACTTTGCTTCTCTGAGCCTCCATTTCTTGATTGGTGAAGTATATAAATATCCACTTTCTCAATTTATTATAAAGATTAATTGAGATAATGCATATAACGCATATAGGTCATGTAAGTGCTTGATAAACTAACTATTTTTCTATTTGAGGATAGGCACAAGTGGGTTTTAATAGAAAACAGTACATTAATGGTATAATTTAATCTGGGAGTCCACAGACAGAATGGGCTGGAAAATTTAAAGGAATTTTGAGTTTTATCTAGGTAGCTACTGGTAGTTTCTTCTCCTGGTTACCTTTTTTTAATAGACTATACCCAGCAGAATTTTTTATAATAATAATATCTTACAGTTACAGAGTGTTGTGTGTCTTTGCAAGTATTTATTGCCCATTATTTCACTTTATGCTCATGCAGTAGGTATCAGTTCCATTTTTCAGATGAGATAACTGAGGCCAAGAGACATTTAGTGAGCTGTCTAAATTCACACAATAGTTCAGTGAGAGTCCAAACCAGAGCTCATTTCTGATATCCCAACATAGCTCTTTTTGTCCCCATGATATCTGTTAGGATGGGTATAACATTGTCATTGACAGCTTTGCCTTCAGTAGAACACTGGAATCTGTGAAAAGGACTGCAGAAAACTGGGTGTGCAAACCCCACTTTTAGGGCTGGAATTCTATTGAAGCTATTTGCCAAGCTACATTGTATTATCTAAAAGCATTATTTCACAAGAGTGTTGAGAGATCAAAATAGACACTTTGAATGAAGGAACAACAGTAAACTTGGGTAAAGAATGCGATAGGTGATTGTCTTTGTTTAATGTCCAGCAACCAGTCTTTGGAATGTTATTTCAAAAAACTTTGTACAATGCAGAAGACACTTAGATTTCCAACACTAACCTCATAAATCTGCAATTCTCTGTAGTCCTAGGCACATGAAAGAAAATTTATGTGCATCATGTTTCTATGTAGGTAATAAACTAAGCATATTTAATCTGATTATAGTTCCCCACTAGCTCTTGCCTGAGATAGTTTCTCTTTCTCTCTTTCTCTCTCTCTCTCTCTCTCTCTCTCTCTCTCTCTCTCTCTCTCTCTCCTTTCTCTCTCTCCCCTCTACCTCTCTCCCTCCCTCCTTTTCTTTCTTTTTGGTTACAAATAAGTCTGCTCTTATTCAGATGTCCTCAGTGCAAACATTTGTATATTTTCATCTGTTATTTCAGCCCCTTGCAAAACAAAATGGAAGCACCCAAGAGATTAGAAAAGTTGGATTAGTTCTTCAGTGAGTAGTGCCAAAGGTCATCAGTTTGCTTCTCTTTCTTCCAGTTGGCACATGACCCTGATATTAAAGAAAGTGTGGCCATTTTTTGGTCTTTTTTTTTCTTTTTTCTGCTTTTCCCCAGCCACCACTCAGCAGTCCTCACACATATTTGTCAGAGCCTGCTTCCCCAACTCCACAGAAAATCTTAATCCATCTTAAGCAGATGGCTGTCTATCTTTTTCCTAAAGATCCTCAAGGTGGGAAAAAAAATGTCTCTAGAGAAAATTTAGTGCATTCCAGCCCTGAAAGAATTTTTTTCCTAAATGATAACCAAAAAACTCTTTCCTTCCATTTGCCTTTTATTATATTCACAAGGGAGATGTATAACATACAAATAAATACTATATTGTATACAATAATGACTAAGAACTAGTAATATGTTTTGTCAAAAATATACAGATCTTTGGATTTGTTCACTGTAAACCACTCAACTCTGGTTTTAGAAAAGTTATGAATATTAATTTTATAATAATTTTACCGCACAATTTTGAAATTTATAAAATTGTTTTTAAAGTGTTACTATTATTCTGGCCAAGGGATGGAGGTGTCAAAACATTGTTGTTGGTGCCAATTCAATGCCAGCAGGAATCCCCAGTTTGAGTCGTGGTGAAGGGGGAGACTTTATTCAGTGCAAACAGCTGAATCATGACACAGATCAGCTGTGGATCAGCATGGCTGTGGAACTGTTCAACTGCAATACAACTTGAGCTGTAGAACAGCACAGCTGTTAGACAGATCAATAGTATTACAGCTTAATTGTGATACAGCATGGCTGTGGAACAGCAAGGCTGTGAGGTGGCCCAGGCATGAGCAGGACACCTAGAGTGAGGTGGCTTGAGTGCAAGGCCACCCTGGTGTTGCAGCTTAGCCCCCTCTGATGAGACTGCTCTGCTGTAATCCACCAAGACAAGATAGCTCCACTCTGATCCAGTGAGACAGCGTTGGTGGGATAGCTCCAGCTGGGGATACACAGTCTTCTGGAAAAAAGGAAAGTGAGATATGAGAACCAAAGGAAAGCTGACTTATATAGAAAGTCCCTACCCCTGGTTCCCGATTGGTTCATTCTCATACAAATAAGGACTCCAAATCCCAACAATTTGATTAGTCCAAAAAGCACTGTCCTGATTGATCAGAGTGGAGGCACTCTGATTGGTTTGGTAGGTGAGGATGCTAATGATGATATAGCTGCACAATTCTGTTTGGATAGAGAAAGTTTCTGTCCTATTGATTGAAATATGATTTCGGAAGTTCCTTTATAAGGGTTGGCTAAGCTGGCAAAAACACAGTGCCTGCAGGCAGTTTAGTACAGGAGGCAGGCTTCTCCCAGAAGTGCAGCTTGAGTGAGAGGGCCCTGTTCAGCAAGTGGCTGCTAGGCTTTGTTTAGAAATTTGATCCAAATCAGCCACCAGAAGTCCTTCTTGGTAGGTGCCTTCATTTTGTTGGTCAACAGTGGGTGTTTTAAAATATATAACATGAATATTCAAAGTACCTTTTTGCTGAATCTAAAGATATCATCTTTGTCCAACTATTCCCATGTTGGTCTTTTTGACTCTGGGACTCAGCTTAAAAGCCTCCTCTTCAAAGGTGCCTTCCCTGACCACTCTATTTCCAGCTAGCTCTCTCATCAATCCCTACCATTCTGTTTATTGCCTTTGAAAGACCTATTCAATTTCCTCATTATAAATTTGTTTGTTTTATTGCTTATTATCCATCTTCCCAATTAGATTGTCAACTTTATGAGAGCAACCATGATCTCTGTTCACTGCTGTATACATTTCCAGCATGATCAGAGTGCTTGGAATATAGAAAATGCTCACTAAATATCTGTCGAATAAATAATTCATAAGGAAGAGCTCATATTCTATATTTTCATTGATAGGTCTAAGCCAGGAATTCTCTACCTTGGTCCCATGTGAGAATCATTAATAGAACTTTAAAACTATGTGAAGCCCTGACTGGTTTGGCTCAGTGGATAGTGCATCGGCCTGCGGACTGAAGGGTCCCAGGTTCAATTCCGGTCAAGGGCATGTACCTTGGTTGCAGGCACATACCCAGTGGGGAGTGTGCAGGAGGCAGATGATCGATGTTTCTCTCTCATCAATGTTTCTAACTCTCTATCCCTCTCCCTTCCTCTCTGTAAAAAAAATCAATAAAATATATTTTTAAAAAAACTATGTGAAGGTCAACCCAATCTACTCATTCATAATCTCCAGGTTGAAACTTGAGCACTATAAATATTCCTTTTACTCTTAATGCATAGAACCACTTATTAAACAGTGTAAAATCAACTTACTGGCTGGCTAACCTTAGACAAGTCATTTTATTTCTCTCTGCCTCCAGTTTTCTTATCTATAAAATAGAGATGATAATAGATCACAATATTGGTTTTTTGTATTTTGTTTGGCACATAGTAGGCACTCACTGAATATTAGTATTAGTCAATCAATCAAAATAAATCCTCTTCTTCTTACAATCAGTCAGTCTTCAAGACATTTTATAAATGAGGAAACTGATCTCAGAGAGGTTAGTTTACACAACTAGTAAGTGGCTAAGCCTAGATTAGCCTCAGGAGGTAGGGGAGAAGGAGTGTGAGAAAAAAAGCAGTCTCTATAAAGTTTTCCCTTTTCTTACCCTGTGCAGTAGAGATAGTAGAAATTATTGTTAAAGACAGTCTAATTTCATAGGATTTTTAGATGGGAGAATGTGAAAAGTACAGTTCACAGCTATGGAAGTGATTGTCAGCATATGAATACATGACTTGTCTTGGGGTTTAGACTACTGTCTTAACCCTTTTGCTACCCAAGTCTTCATCTCACTTGTTTGGAATGATCCTCCCCCCTCACATGGGAATGCATTTCCAATTTTTAAATTTAAGTCAAAATCAGATTCAGTTAAAATTTACTTTTCTTAAAACTTTTTTAATATCACATTTAAAAAAGCTGTAATGATAAATGTATGCACATTCACACACATGATGTCTTTTTTCTTATTCTGAACTTGATGTCTCTTGGCTGTGCAAATGTGGTGGACTCTTTGGAGTAAAGACACAATATACTTACCAACCCAAGGAGTAAGTTTTCTCATTTTTGTCCCTGATTATTTTGGCTGATTATTAGAACTGGCATTTCCAGAGTCCTGGGGTGAGGACTTTTCCTGGTTATTAGGAAGAAGAATGTGATATTTTCTCCATAAGAAGACAGTGATTGATTGTGTGTTGCAAAGGCAAACTTGTGAACTCAACTCTAAGTAGATAGAGTGACCTTGACTTTACCTGTTTCTGCTTTGTTCACAAGGTCCTCATGAAGGGCTGGACACTTTAGACCTGTCCATATACTTCATGGTCAACTACACAAAACTGAAGGTGCTGCTTCTGTCATGAGTGCTTTAAAACCTGTTAGGTAATAAAAAAAATAAGTATGTCAATGCCTATCCATGGAAATTCTGATTCATTCAGTCTGACATGATGGCCAGGAATTTATATTTTTAAAATTTACTGAGTAATTTTGATATATAGCTACAATTGAAAACCTGTGGTTGAGCTTGTTCTCTCTCCCACCACCAGCAGTAATTCCCTAAGGTGGCATTTAAGTTTGGCCCCGAAGAATAGATAAAGATTTGAATATGCAAAGATAAGTAGAAAATGAAGACTTTCCACATGGAAGGAATTTTTAAGAAAAACTTGCAAAAACATGGTAGCAGTTAAAACTTGGATTTTTTCCCAAGGAGAGAAATGGAAGCTTTTGATTTGCATCTCTCAGATAATTAATTAATGATTTTGAGTATTTTTTTCATATGACTCTTGGCCTTTTGTATGTCCACTTTGGAGAAGTATCTATTTAGGTCCCTTTCCAATTTTTAAATTGGATTATTTGTCTTCCTTTTGTTAAGTTGTATGAGATCCTTATACATTTTGGAGATTAACCCCTTATTGAATATACAATTGGCAAATATGTTCTCCCATACAGTGGGCTCTCTTGTTATTTTGTTGATGGTTTCTTTTGCTGTGCAGAAGTTTTTTTTATTATTATTTTGATGTAGAATCAAGTGTTGGTAAGGATATGGATAAAGGGGAACCCTCAAACATTGATGGTGGGAATGAAGACTGATGCATCTTCTGTGGAAAACAGTATGGAATTTCCTCAAAAAAAATGGAGCTCCCATTTGACCCAGTTTTCTCACTTCTAGGAATATATCCTAAGATATCAGAAACAATATGTGCACCTCTATGTTCATAGCAGTGCAGTTTATAATAGCTAAGATTTGGAAACATCCCATCAGTAGATGAGTGGATAAAAAAGCTGTGGTACACTTACACAATGGAATACTACACTGCTATATAAAACAAACAAACAAACAAAAAACAAACAAACTCTTACCATTTGCAACAGAATGGATGGACCTGGAGAGTATTATGACAAGCAAAATAAGCCAATTAGATAAAGATAAGTTTCACATGGTCTCACTCATATGTGGAATCTAATGAACAAAATAAACTGATGAACAAAAATAGACACATAGAAGCATGGGACAGATTGTTGAAAGGGAGGGTGTGAAGAGATCAATCAATGAACTTGTATGCATATATGCATAACCCATGGACACATACAATAGGGTGGCAAATGCCTGTGGTGGTCACTGGGGTCAGGGTATAAGAGGTCAAGGGGCTAAAAAGGAGGACATATGTAATGCGTTTAACAATAAAGATTTCAAAAGAGTAAAATGACAGTGAGGTATCACTTCACATCTGTCAGAATGGCTACCATCAACAAATTACCAAATGACAAGTGCTGGTGAGGATGTGGAGAAAAGAGAACCTAGTACACTTCTGATGGGAATGCAGACCGGTGCAGCCACTATGGAAAGAAGTATGGAGTTTCCTCAAAATATTAAAAATGGGCCTAGCCAGTTTTGTTCAGTAGATCTGCGGACCAAAGTGTCCCAGGTTTGATACTAGTCTAGGGCACATACCTTAGTTGCGGGATCCTCCTCTGCCCAAGCCCTGGTTGGGGATCGTGCGGGAGCTAACCAGTTGATGTATTTTCTCTCACGTCGATGTTTCTTTCTGTCCTTCTCTGTCTCTTCCACTCTGCTTAAAAATCAATGGAAAAATATCCTCCAGTGAGGATTAACAGCAATAAATAAATAAATAAATAAATAAATAAATAAATAAGTAAATGGAACTTCCATTTGACCCAGTGATCCCACTTCTCGGAATATATCCTCGGAAACAGGTAATACCAATCAGAAAGGATGTATGCACCACTATGTTCTTAGCAGCATTATTTAGAATAGCTAAGATCTGGAAAAAGCCCAAGTGCCCATCAGTGGATGAGTGGATAAAAAAGCTGTGGTACATGTACACAATGGAATACTATGAAGCTGTAAAAAAGGGGGATTCCTTACCCTTTTATATGGCATGGACAGACCTGGAGAATATTATGCTAAGCAAAATAAGCCAGTCAGAGAAAGACTAGTATCACATGATCTCACTCATATATGGAATGCAAAGCACAAAATAAACTGATGAACAAAATAGATCCAGAGATATAGAAGCATGGAAGAGACTGTGGAATCTCAGAGAGAAAGCGTGGGTGGCTGGGTAGGAAGAGATTAACCAAAGAACTTATTTGCATATATGCATAACCCATGGACACAGATAATAGTGTGGTGATGGCAGCAGGCGGGGGTGGAGCAGGCTAGAAGGGGTCAATGGGGAAAAAAAGGGGAACATCTGTAATACTTTCAGCAATAAAGGTGTATTATAAAAACATCAATATGAAAAAAAGAATGTATTAACTATGAAGGTGACTAAAATCTGAACCATAGACTGCTATGGAATTTTTTTCTACAGCAGATTTATCCAGAACAATCACATTCTGCTTAAATCCTCCATTTCAGTTTGATTTATATAAGAATATCTGAACTTCTCAAGTGGTATTTCCAAGAGCAAGGCTGGCTTATATACATCTTTTTGGGATAGTAGACCCTTCTCAAATGGCCACACTCCTTTCTGAGACACTGCGAGCAATATTTTCTAGTTCTCAGCTTAGAGGGCATGAACTCATAGTAGTCTCACTGGGGTCACTTCAACAGTGAGAAATTATCTCCAGTTCTGTTGCAAAAGTCAGAAGTCATAGAATGAAAATGGTACATTTTCTACAACAAATAGCTACAACAGCTCTTTGTTCTTTGTACAGATATCACATTGCTATGGGACTGCAAGAATATGTGGTTTTTTAATATTCTGGTTGTTGATGGAAGATTTTGTGTTTATGCTGATGGAGTGATTTGGGAGATGTGTCTCCACTGTACATCAAAAGGTTGTTTTGAGTGTGTTTGTCAGTGGTCATTTTGCTAACCACCCAGGTTCTCCATTAGAAAATACCTACTCAGATTCAAGTTTTTATGTAATTTGTGGCATAATCATGGCACACACCAAATATATTGAACAATGGTAAAAATAATTAAGGCTCAAGCGGTGTGTTAGAGTGTAGTTATTGGTGGTATGTAACTCTCTAATACCAAGGAAGAGTGGGGAACAGTGCATTGTTCAGTAGCTGTATCCCTACATGTGGCAAGCAAAATTAGAGAATGCACACGTGATGTGTGTATTTTGAGGTGTTGCCTGACTCCTAAGCATCCTGGTGGACTTTTTTCTGGTTTGTTTTGCCTTAATGTTTAGGACATGCCAACCGATTAATGTTGGTTTCTGCCTAATTGTATAACAACTACAAAGCATGGGATTAGTTTGTCTCCAGGATTAAGGAGAAATGAATTAACAGATATAAAACAAATGGGAAAGGAACTGATTCTCTTGTCCAATCACTCCATGAATATTTGCTGAGTGTTCAATAACTCTCTAGTAGATGCTACTTATTGGGGATCCTGGAGAATACAAAGTGTCTATATCCACTATTCACCCAGGCCTCTTCCACATCCAGAAACTTATGTCTCCATCAATTTACACCTTCTTAGACCCAGAGGACAGTTTATGGATGAGGGAGAACTTTAGCTACATCTTAAAGGATGGAACTGAATTTCAAGACAAGAGGTGTAAGACAAGGTCGAGGCATGACTGGTCATGGTCTTTATAGAGAAAAGTGAATTAGATAGACAGACTCTGGAGGAGATTTTGAATAAGGACTTTTAGAAATAACATAACAGAAAAGTATATTTGATTCTTCTCCCAAAGGGAATGCCTGTTTACTCTTTTGAAAGAGTACCTGACTTGGATTCAGACATCTGCATTTGAATCCTGGCTTTACTACTTAAAATAACTTGGGTTAGGATTGTTTTTAAAGGAAGCCATTTATAGGGCAAACAATAAATGCTTGAAGCTAAGAAAATTAACTTCTCTGCTTTCTTATTATAAGATGTCGCCACACCCCCCTTCATCGAATAACTTGGGAACCATTGATAAACTTTTCTCAGGAATCAGTAAGTAGAGAAGTTGGGGAAAATGTAAGAAATAAAGAGGCATATTCCTATATTCTCTCATTTTATCTTCCAACTTTCCTAGGCTGCTCTGTTTGCAAGGTTGGCATATGTAATTCTTTTTGGATAGAGTAGATCCTTCTTAAGTGGCAGTACTTCTTTCTAAGTTTCACTTTGAACAGCAATATTTTCCAGGTCTCAGCTCATTTTGAAAGAATTGAATTCATAGTAGTCTCACTGTGGTCACTTCAGCAGTGAGAAATTATTTTCCCTTAGGGAAAAGTGCAAGCTATCTATCCATATCAGAGGCCTCCAAATTCTTTATCATTTAGAATCAGCATTATTAATAACACAATAGAAATATGGATTGAGTGGATCATGGAGTGATATCACTAGTCATTTAGCTTCTTTTATAATATTGTAAGTTACTTTAACTCTAATAATCACATGGTAATCCATGGTGAATATTAAAATGACTCAAATGACTATCCTAGTGTGTTCATGTTCCATGTAAAGGCATATCCCTGGAGTGAGAAGTCTGAAGTTACTTAGCACTGAGGTTACTGTACAGTGATTAATGAGGACAGTGTTAGTCAAGGCTATGGTTCCTGCCTGAGAGACATTTCACTCTTTTGCTCTATGACAATCATGCATTCCTGCTACCAGTAAGCAGCTTTAAAAACCACATACCAGTACTGGTCTCAAGTATTTAGACATGGGGAGATAGTGTAAATAGATCAAGGAAACCCATGGCCAGTGATTAGCCCACAGTATACTAGTAGTCTGTTGTATGGCCCTGAGAACACATGAATCAACACTTATACTATATTGATGATTATAGACACTCTATAATTCTGTATCAGAGCTTGTCTTTTGTGAAAAACTGGGAATGTTAGTGAAGGGCATTTTTGTTAGCTATACACATACCCATCAAATCCCTATCCCTTTTCCTTTGTTACTTTCTTGCAAGTCCTCCTTGCCCTCAGCTGACTATTTCTAATGTGGCTCCTGGTGGCTTCTCTTCAGTTTATTTGTTTTTTAATAGGGGACTCTTGAAGGAGACAGGAAACTCAAGATTTAAAAGATAAATTACTAAAGCTGGCATTTTAGGAATTAGCAAGTGTGTGAGGGTACATATTTTGGAAGAGGATCTTCCATGTACCCTTCAAATCATGACTAGAGATGATAACCTCTGCCACCTCCATATAAGAGCATTTCATTTCCTGCTAATTACTCTTCCCTCCCTACAAACATACACAAACTCTACTCTTCAGCCACATAGAACTTCTGTTTTCTTTCACTTCTCTGAGGTTTTGCAAGTTTTATTCATTTTGCTTAGAACAATGATTTCAACCTTTTTCTTCTCATGGCATGCAAACTTATTACTAAAATTCTGCAGTACACCAAATATATATATATTTTTGCCAATCTGACAAAATAATAGGTATAATTTTGATTCATTCACACCAGATGGCTATTGTTGTATTGGTTGTTGTCATTTTTTATTTGACAATCAAAGGGGAAAGAAGTCAGTGCCCCTAACTAGTCAGGTATCGCATATTTTAAAAATTCTTGCCGCAAACCAATTTGCCTGCTGTGGCCCACCGGTTGAAAATCTCTGGTCTAGAACCCTCATTCTTTTTTTTTCACCTGGAAAAATCCCAATTCAATGTTACTTTACTTTACCAAGAAGGCTATTGAGTGACTAACAGGCAGTATAGCATGGATACTCTGGACAAAGGGATGACTCAAGAACTGGGTAGGACAGAGCTGTATGGTACACATTTTCTTCATGCTATTTAGAACAGGATGCAGTTTAAAACTTATGAATTGTTTGTTTCTGGAATTTTTAAATTAATATTTTAGAAATGCAGTTGACTGCAGGTAAATGAAACCATCGAAAGCGATACAATGGATAAAGGAGGACTAATACCATATATTAACACCCTTGCACTTCTCTGTAGCTCTGCCACTTACAAGATTCTTTATTACTCATGATCCTATTTAATACACAGAACAACCTTATAAAATAGATAATCTTATTTTACAGATGAGGAAACTGAGTCTCAATAAGGTTAAGTGACTTAAGATAATGCAGCTAGGAAGTAGAGGAGGCATGAACTTGACCCAGTCTTCCTAGGTCCCAGTCCATTGGTTTTCTACTGAATTACACTGGATCAGCCAGTAGGCAGTAAAATTAAGTGAGGTATGGAGTGCCATGTGTGATGTTTGCCTAAATGTGTACATCCTTGCTGAAAGTCAGTCATGATTTATGCTTTATAAGTATTCACTAATGTTCTTTCATTTATTTGGCTACCCATATGCTTCCCAGGGGGAAGGCAAGCTAGGGCAAGTGCAGGCAAACAACCATAAAGTTTGGATGCTTTCATTCAAACTGGGGCTGTCTGTTTAAAAAACACATTTCTTGGTGATAGAACAGATGGCTTTAGTATAAATTTTATTCATTATTGCATCTTTATGGATGGATACTTTGAAAAAAAAATCTGAAAATATTTGTGGGTCCCAGAATATTGTCTGATTTAAACACACTCTTGAGCATTATCACCATATTGGGCATAATAAGGAATTCCACTAGAATGTTTTGAGGAAGGTTGCTGATATAATAGGGAAAAATGGACTTTGAAAGTGGTCAGATTTAAGTTATAGTCACTCACAGTGTGATCCTAGACAAATTATTTAACTTATCATTTGAACTGGAATTTAACAACCCCAACTTGTCTGATTGGTGTGAGAATGAAAATGAGATCCAGCACCAGGCACATAGAAGTCACTTGGTAAATAGTACTTCTCTTCTTCTCCTTACTCCAGATCTGTCCTTCTAGCCATTAGTTACCCACAGGCATGCATTTAGAAATCTGCTTACTGCTCCATGCTTAAAATCACAACTTGCAAGGACTATCTATTTTCCATTTTCCCAAGGCCCCCTATGTTCTGCTCCACCCCCAAATAGGCAGGTACAGGATGTTCTGTAGAGTATCAGAGGCTGTTACTCAATCTCCTGGCCAGCCCTCCCAATTGCTCTTTGCATGCTCCATATGAAGGTGCACTCCAGGTCTTGGAGCCCACATATTTATCATGCATTGGACTACCTGTTATAACCAAATCCATCTCAAGGGTGAAAAGACCAGGTTCTGACTTGTCCAGGGAGTAGATTTCCCAAACTGCCCTTGTTCCTACACCATTTGTGTGTTTTTAAATGTTTTTATTGACTTTTAGATAGAGAGGAAGGGAGAGGGAGAGAGAGAGAGATAGAAATATCGATGAGAGAGACACATCGATCAGCTGCCTCCTGCACGCCACCTACTGGGGATTGAGTTAGCAATCCAAGTGTGTGCCCTGACCAGGAATCGAACCTGGGATGCTCAACCACTGAGCCACACCAGCTGGGCGTCCCTACACCATTGGATTAAAAGGTGGCATGTTAAACTCAATTGGACTTTATTTATATAAACTAGAATCAGGGTGATTGCTGGTTCCTTTCTTTTTTTTCAATCTTTAATTTCTTTATTGATTAAGGTGTTACATATGTGACCTCATCCCCCCCCCACTCATGCCCTCCCCCCTGTTGTCTGTGTCCATTGGTTGGGCTATATGCATGCATACAAGTCTTTTGGTTGATCTCTCCCCCTTACCCCCACCCTCCCCTACTTTCCCTCTGAGGTTTGACAGTCTTATCACTGCTTCTCTGTCTCTGGATCTATCCCTTTTCATCAGCCTATGTTGTTCACCATATTCCACAAATGAGTGAGATCATGTGGCATTTATCTTTCTCTGACTGGCTTATTTCACTTAGCATAATGCTCTCCAGTTCCATCCATGCTGTTGCAAATGGTAAGAACTCCTTTTTTTTTACCGCAGTGTAGTATTCCATTGTATAGATGTACCACAGTTTTTTAATCCACTCATCTGCTGATGGACACTTAGGCTGTTTCCAAATCTTAGCTACGGTGAATTGTGCTGCTATGAACATAGGAATGCATATATCCTTTCTGATTGGTGTTTCTAGCTTCTTGGTATATATTCCTAGAAGTGGGATCACTAGGTCAAATGGGAGTTCCATTTTTAGTTTTTTGAGGAAACTCCATACTGTTATCCACAGTGGCTGCACCGGTCTGCATTCCCACCAGCAGAGCAAAAGGGTTCCTTTTTCTCCACATCCTCTCCAACACTTGTTGTTTGTTGATTTGTTGATGATAGCCATTCTGACAGGTGTGAGATGATACCGCATTGTCGTTTTGATTTGCATCTCTCCTATAATTAGTGACTTTGTTGCCAGTTCCTTTCATCCTCAAGGTACCCCAAAGCACTTTGCAAGGTAATATGACAAGCACTGAGGCCACACAGGCCAGTGCAGAAGCCGCCACCCAACACTTCACAATTAGTCATGCCCAGCCTGAGATCATTAAGCCTGTTTTTATTGGAAGAGCAGAGAGGAAGGGAATGTTAGCTGGCAGTTTCCCTATGTACCTTTTATGAAAGTGCTTTTGGCTCTACAAATTTCACCTGAATAACCAGCTCAGGAAAATTTGCCTCAATCAAAAAGCAGACAGTGAAGGTGCCAAACTGATGCCAGGGTGATTGCCTCAGGATTGACCAAATAGATATGACCTGACAATTGTTTTTGGTTTTTTTTGTTCTCCACCTCCTATTTCCTCTTCTGTTCTTTTTCCAACTTTTTTTTTCCTTTTTCTCCCCCTTTCCCCATTTCCAGCATGTTCTCAGGAAGAGGTCAGCAAACGTGTGGATAGTGTGTCATTTTAGGGTAATCACTATTCTTTCTACCTTTCTCATTTCCATACCATCACACTATTGCATTTACAGCAGGAAAGATTTGGAACTAGAACTGCAATAGTACCCTGGGCTTCTTTCCCTTTAGTAACACTCAACACACTTGTAACTACTTGCTCCAATTTTCTTATTCCAGTAAGCTTTATGAAAGCAAGGGCTATGTCTCTCTTGTTCACTTCTTTATCTTTAGTATTTGGCAGGCACATATAGGAAACACTAAAAAATGTTTAACTATAAATTAATAAATATTTAAGAACTCTATTGCTAGTACCTTATTTTCTGCCTTCGTTATAAACAGCCAACCACTTCCCCATTTGTAGGTTACCTTGTTTGTTTCCTTATCCCTCAGAACAAATTTTAGCTCAAGGACTTGAAAAGAGTGGATGTTTTAAAATGAAAGGAAGTCTCCTTTACCAGGCCTTCTATTTGGTTTGGATTTGAAACCAGACTTGCATTGGTTTTTGTCAGACTGCCAGGAGTCCTTTTCTCCTGTTGCAGTCCCTTCTGTGTCCTTTGGTAGTCACATAAGGGGAAGTTTGTCATTTATATATATTTTTTGTTGTTTAAAGTATTATATATAGTATCAAATATGTCTCCTTTCCCCCCCTTGACCTCCCCCCATCTACCCCCACACCTCAGCACATG
>NW_005871052.1:17643025-17652454 GCF_000147115.1 Myotis lucifugus | reverse complement strand
ATATGCAGGCATACAAGTCCTTTGTTGATCTCTTACCCCACCCTCACCCTCTCCAGCTTTCCACTGAAGTTTGACAGTCTGTTCCATGCTTCCCTGTGTCTGGATCTATTTTTGTACATCAGTTTATGTTGATCATTATATTCCACAAATGAATGAGATCATGTGATAGTTATCTTTTTCTGACTGGCTTATTTCACTTAGTATAATGCTCTCCAGGTCCATCCATGCTATTGCGAATGGTAAGAGTTCTTTCTTTTTTACAGCATCTTAGTATTCCATTGTGTAGATGTACCACAGCTTTTAATACACTCATCTGCTGATGGACACTTAGGTTGTTTCCAAATCATAGCTATTTTAAATTGCGCTGCTATGAACATAGGGGTGCATATGTCCTTTCTGATTGGTGTTTCTGGTTTCTTGGGATATATTCCTAGAAGTGGATTACTGGGTGAAGTGAGAGTTCCATTTTTAATTTTTTGAGGAAACTCCATACTGTTTTCCACAGTGGCTGCACCAGTCTGCATTCCCACCAAATGTGCATGAGGGTTCCTTTTTCTCCACATCCTCCCCAGCATTTTTGGTTTGTTGATTTGTTGATGATAGCCATCCTGACAGGCGTGAGATGGTACCTCCTTGTTGTTTTGATTTGCATCTCTCAGATGAGTAGTGACTTAAAGCATGGTTTCATATGTCTCTTAGCCTTCTGTATGCCCACTTTCAAAAGGTGTCTATTAAAGTCCTTTGCCCATTTTTTGACTGCATTGTTTATCTTCTTTTTGTTAAGATGCATGAGTTCCCTATAAATTTGTGGAGATTAGGCCCTTATCAGACATAACATTGGCAAATATGTTCTCCCATGCAGTGGGCTTTCTTGTTGTTTTGTTGATGGTTTCTTCTGCTGTGTGGAAGCTTTTTATTTTGATGTAATCCCATTTGTTTATTTTCTCCTTAGTTTCCATTGCCCTAGGACAGTGATGGCGAACCTTTTGTCAGCATTTTGAAAAACCCTAACTTAACTCTGGTGCCGTGTCACATATAGAAATTTTTTGATATTTGCAACCATAGTAAACCAAAAACTTATATTTTTGATATTTATTTTATATATTTAAATGCCATTTAACAAAGAAAAATCAACCAAAAAAATGAGTTCGCGTGTCACCTCTAACACGCGTGTCATAGGTTCGCCATCACTGCCCTAGGAGCTGTATCAATAAAGATATTGCTAGAACATATGACTGATATTTTGCTGCCTATGGGTTCTTCTAAGATTTATATGGTCTCCCATCTTACATGTAAGTCCTTTATCCATTTTCAGTTTATTTCTGTGTATGGTGTAAGCTGGTAGTCTAGTTTCATTTTTTTCCATGTATTTGACCAATTATCCCAACACCATTTATTGAAGAGACTGTCTTGATTCCATTGTATACTCTTGCCTCCCTTGTCAAATATTAATTGAGCGTAATGGTTTGGGTTGATTTCTGGGTTCTATGTTCTGTTCCATTGGTCTATATGTCTGTTCTTGTGCCAGTACCAGGCAGTTTTGAGAACAGTGGCTTTGTAATATAGCTTGATATCTGGTATTGCGATCCCTCCAACTTAGTTCTTCTTTCTCAAGATTGCTGAGGCTATTTGGGGTACTTTTTTATTACATACGAATTTTTGGAGAGGTTATTCTAGGTCTTTGAAATATGCCATTTGTATCTTAATGGGGATTGCATTGAATCTGTATATTGCTTTGGGTAGTATGGACATTTTAATGATGTTGATTCTACCAACCCATGAACACGGTGTATTCTTCCATTTGTTTATGTCTTCCTTTATCTCTTTTTTCAGTGTCCTGTAGTTTTCTGAGTATAGGTCTTTTACCTCATTAGTTAAGTTTATTCCTGGGTATCTTAATTTTTTGGTGCAATGGTAAATAAGATTGTGGGGTTTTTTATTTGTTTGTTTTTTTGTTTCTCTTTCTGCAAGTTCATTATTGGTGTATAAAAACAGCCATAGATTTCTGGGTGTTAATTTTGTATCCTGATACATTGCCTACTTCATTTATTAAATATAGTAGTTTTTGATGGAATCTTTAGGGTTATCTATGTATAATATCATGTCATGTGCGAATAATGACAATTTTTCTTCTTCTTTTCCAATTTGGATGCCTTTTATTTCTTCTTCTTGTCTGATTGCCATGGCCAGCACTTCCAGTACTGTCAAACAGGAGTGGTGAAAGTGGGCATCCCTGTCTTGTTCCTGTTCTTAGGGGAAATGATTTTAGTTTTTGCCCATTGAGTATGATGTTGGCTGTAGGTTTGTCATATATGGCTTTTATTTGTCATTGATACATTGTGAGGCAGGCTGGATTTGAGCTGAGCCTTTCCCATCTGAGTCTCAGAGATCAATGCCTGAACTTTGCTAAAAAGAGAATTATAGGATTGATCTTAAGTCAAAGAAACCTAAAATTAGACATGGCAGCTGTGTTTTTAGTGGGCAGGTGGGTGGCATACTGCCAGCCAGTTTCTCCTCTTTTTTCTCCCTTGCTTACTTAACTGCTGAGCAGTGGAGCTGAGCTTCTGGGAGAGGAACTGTATTCTGGAGCATGCCCAGTGGTTCCTGGCCCTGACTGGGTGACTATTTGATATTACAGTAGAGAAGCTTGGAACACATTTGGGTTTCCATCCTCATTTGAAGTTTCAATACTAGTCAGGCTTAAGAAAAGATGAAACACTGCCATTTGTGACATGGATGGATCTTGAGAATATCATGCTCAATGAAATAAGTCAGACAGGAAAACTTAAGAACCATATATTTCAATCATTTGTGAGATATAAAACCAAAAACAACAAATGAACAAACAAGGAAAACAAAACCTCATAGACACAGACAACAGTATGGTGGTTACCAGAGGAAAGGGGTTGGAGGGAGCAAGAAAAGGTTAAGGGGTCTAATGTATGCTGATGGAAGAATATTTGACTTTGGGTTGTGGACACACTGCAATTTGAGGATCATGTATCATAGAAATGTGCACTTGTAACCTATATAATTTTATTTTCCAATATCACCCCAATAAATGTCATGAAAGGAAAGAAAAAGGAAACTGAATGCCTGAAGGAACCTCCCACCTCAAGTTGATTTTTGAGCTTTTAAAAACTACAGCTTCTAAACTACCAAAAGTTTTATTATTTTCTCTTCTTGTTTTGTTCCCTTCCCAGGTGTTTGATGATCAGTAAAAGCCTCATAATTGATCCCCTGGCCAGATATGGATCCAGGTGTTTGATTTAGGTCACAAAAATATGGGAATTCAAGGAGTAGGTTGGGATTGGAGTTGGGGTGGTAAAGATTCTTTCTTTCCAGGGTTAAGTAAAAGGAAAAACATAGAACTTAGAGTGCAAGCCTTGAATTGTCATATATATCACTGGCAATGAATAATTATTTGCTATAATAGCAATTGCTCAGATCTTCCCATATGAAGATCTTGGATCAAGGACTGGCTACACCATTTATTGATCTCAGGTATGTATGTAACGTTTTTTAGTTTCAGTTTTCTTCATCTGTGAAGTTGTATTGATGGTAATAATTATTATCTCTCAGGGGTTGATGGTAATAACTAAATCAGTAAGGAGAGAATTAAGTCAGGTAAAGAATGAGGAATTATTTTTTAAATGGTAAAATGATATTATGACCTGAAAATCTATTTTTATTTTCCCTTCATAGTCTCCCAACATTTCCATTTTCTTGCCTTTTATATACAGCATGGGTGATTTAGATGTGTTTCTGGAAAGAGAAGATTGGGTGACTTCTTAAGCTCTCTTCTAGTTTAGGACTTTATAAACTAGGCTTTTTCCCACCCTTCCAGGTTATTCCAAGTAGTAAAATCATCTTTTAAGACAGAGTAGAAATCTGGAATTCATCAGTCTTGATAATGTCTCTTAAAGTGTAATCGGAGATAGTGTTCCTCCATTAAGTTCTGGTGTCTGACCAGTGTTCAAATAAATAGTCTAATGCAAATGACAGGAAATTGGCTGGGTTTTGAACCCTATTTTTGCTTGTGTTAACAATAAGCCTGTAATGGTCACTGTTATTTTTTATTTGCTGTTTCTGCAATCTCACACTTATCCCAGAATTCTCCTTCTGCTTCTGCATTTTATTTTGGAGTTTCTTCCAGGTATCAGATCAGACTTTAAGTCAGCTATGTGTATTTGCATGGGACAGGATCCTGAAATAAAGTAGTATGAGGGGGAAAAGTCATAGCTGTGGGTATGAAGCAAGTATCTGAGCCCACAGCTCTGGGCCTAGAACTATGTCAGCTTGTCACAGTTGACACCAATAAGTGGGATGAGTTGGAAATTTTGCTGGCTGGCTACATGGAAAAGAATAGAGAGAATTAGGTTAGAATACATGTCTCTGTAAAGCTGAGTGTAAAAAAAGAAAACACATAGAAAGAAAAATGGGTTTAAAAGTAACAGGATTATCACATGCTAGAATGTGAAAAATAAATTGGAGATTTTTATTTCTTTTGACTATATTTTTGAATAGTCATTTTTTACTTCAAATGCAACATGCTTGGTTCCCTTCTCCAGCTGCCATGGGAGATGAAAGTTGAATCCTTAAGGTAGGCTTGGCTACATAGGTTGTGCACCTTGGTGAGCAATGTGCCCCCTCTGCAACTACAGTAAGGCTTGCTCCTGAGGCAAGCTCCTCAGGATACACATCTATTACAGGAGAGTATGTAAGGAAAATCATCCTTAAGCATTGATTAATCAAACATAAAATCCTCAAAGGGGCTTGCTGGGTGACTTATGAAGAGTCGTGACATGAAAACGCAGGCTGGAAGGGCATCTTTGCAGCAATGCCACACCCCAACGTCCTTGTGAGTTGTCATTGTCCCCTCCTTTGTTTCCACTGCTGACATCACTTTTATTTATTTATTTTATATTATCCTGATCAATTCATTTACTGATGAATTGATCAGGATAATTGGGAGTAATAACTCCCAATTCTACAATTTCTACCATGGATCAAACAATACTACCTTTCCCTCTAACTTTTCTTCTATTATGGACAGACGTGGCAATATGGACAGTTTACCTAAAGCCTGCACTTCTTATAATTCAAGTTATTGAAAGATAGAAGGGAATGAGAACAAAACTGTTAAGGGAAACTATTTGACCCTACCTATGGCTTTTAAGAGAAAGTACTACAGATTTTTAACCTAAATTGTCTATTATACAATAAACAAATGTATGCATGTATTAATGTGAAGGAAAAGCTATAAAACTTATTTACCTGTCAATCGCTAAGCTACATCGATGGGAGGACAAAGTGCTAGCTGCCCATTATCCTCAGCACACAAGGGCACTGGCTTCAGGATCTGATGAACTTTTCCCCACCAGAACGACAGAACTTTAGGTTCAATGACAAAGAGACAATTCCAGCAGTTGCCATTTCATTTGTCTTTCCACTTCTCAGTTTCTGAGAGTACTGTTATTGCAAAGGCAGCAGTCCTTTCGACCACAACAATTAGTCAACAAGTTCCCTAAAGTGCTCAGCAAGGTCCTGGGTACCCATGGTTACCGGCTGTAGGGATAGGTTCTTCCAGAGGAAAACAAAAACGAGAGATAGATCTAAAACGATAACGGCATTCATCTTTGGGAATGAGATTACGGGTGATCTTGGTATTTTTCTACAAATTTACTTGTGTTTTTCTGAGTTCTCTACAATGTATTTTATTACTTTTATAACCAGAAAAAAAAAAGTTTGTTATTTTGTGGAGGTGCGTTTGTGCTTTAAAGACCAGGCAAGCTGTCTCCCAATCCTTTCTGCTGTTTCAAAACTTTATTCTTTCTACTAAAAAGCAAGTCAAAACTCCGTGAGTTCCACGGCGGCCCTCCGTCAGCAAGTTTGGGGTGAAGTGCCCCTTCCAGGATAGGAAGATGGAGGCAAGTGCTTGCTAACCCGCGCTAGGCACTCCCAAAAGGCCTGAGGAGAGAGGCATCTTCCCAGGCGGCACCCAGGTGCCAGGGACAAGGCACCCACCTGGAAGGGGGCTTCAGGTTATTCTTCCGGAGGACTTCCTACTCATAGCGGAGCACTTCAGCTTCTCCACCAGGTCCGCCATCACCACGAACATGTGGTAGGCCACGCCGGGTCCCCGCTCCACGACCGCCTCCCCAGCCCCTTCGCCATGGGACCGAGACACCGCATCCTCTAAACCCGACGGCGTGACCACTGCTATGGCGGCCGCCATCGCACCACAAACAGAAGGAGCCAAGCGTGGGCTCCAGCACACAGATTTCCGCGCCTGCGCTGCCTCCACCAGGACTCTGCTGACACCACTTTTAAAATAATGTCTTCTCTTAAATAAGTAAGACATACAATTTGAAAGAAGAGCTCTCTAGAAGATCCTTCAATAAGAATATTTTCTTGGTTTCAGGGTTAATTCTCTTTATAGAGGTAAAGTAGAGGATTTGGGAATAAGCTAGGAGATACAGGCTGAATTTAAAAGACAATATTATATATAAATATGAAACTAAAGTAATATATTCAAGAGTGATACTTTACTGATGTGGATTCCATTGGAAACCCTATAATGCTATTTGATTGACTATAAGTTTATTAATAAAGAACTTGTGGTTTGAGTATTCATTAAAATCAGCAACTTTAGGTTTATATGGATATTAGAGGCCCGGTGCACAGGATTTGTACACTGGTGGGGGATGTGGTCTGTGAGGATCAGCCCTTTGTGGGAGCAGCCACTCATCCCCATCAGTCAAGTGATGCTCCCACTGTGGGAGTACACTGACCACCAGGGGGAAGCTCCTGCATTGAGTGTCTGCCCCCTGGTGGTCAGTGCATATCATAGCGACTGGTCGACTGGTCATTCTGGTCTTTCTGCCATTTGGTCGCTGGGCTTTTATTATATAGGATGTGAGGATCTGTGTCCATCATCTGCAGCCTCCAATGCAGGTTGGAGCTGGAAGAGACACAGGCTAAACATTAAGTAAGAGTGTAAACTCTACAGATATTTTTCATACTAGGCAAACACATTATAGAAAAATCCACATTTATACAAGGAATTAGGGAGCCATTATCCTCATTTTCATTTTCTTGAAAGATTTTGAATAAGATTCCTATTAAATAGGAAGCTCCCTGAATACATTTCAAATACAGTTTGATTTATATACATTTTAAATTTCTAGGAATTGTAAAAGAAATGCATAATTCTGGAACTTATAAAGAAAATGTGTTTCTCTTTGTACATTTGACATTCTTTTTTTTATTGCTTAAAGTTTTACAAAGGGTATTACATATGTGCCCTTTATTTTCTTCCCCGCCCTTGACAATACCCTGGTCCCCCCAAACCCCCAGTGTCTTATGTCCATTGGTTATGCTTATATGCATGCATACAAGTCCTTCGGTTGTTCTCTTACCCCCCTCCCTCCTGCCCCCGAACCCTCCCTGGCCTTCCCGCTGCAGTTTGACAATCAGTTTGAGGCATCTCTGCTTCTGTATCTATTATTGTTCAAAAGTTTATAATGGTCTTTATTATCCATGAATGAGTGAGATCATGTGGTATTTTTCCTTCATTGACTGGCTTATTTCACTTAGCATAATGCTCTCCAGTTCCATCCATGCCATTGCAAATGGTGAGTTCCTTCTTTTTTACAGCAGCATAGTATTCCATCGTGTAGATGTACCACTGTTTTCTAATCCATTCATCTACTGATGGGCACTTAGGCTGTTTCCAGATCTTAGCTATGGTGAATTGTGCTGCTATGAACATACGGGTGCACATATCCTTTCTGATTGGTATTTCTGGTTTCTTGGGATATATTCCTAGAAGTGGGATCACAGGGTCAAATGGGAGTTCCATTTCTAGTTTTTTGAGGAAACTCCATACTGTATTCCATAGTGGCTGCACCAGTCTGCATTCCCACCAGCAGTGCATGAGTGTTCCTTTTTCTCCACATCCTCTCCAGCACTTGTCGTTTGTTGATTTGTTGATGATAGCCAGCCTGACAGGTGTGAGATGGTACCTCATTGTTGTTTTGATTTGCATCTCTCAGATGATTAGGGACTTTGAGCATGTTTTCATATGTCTCTTGGCTTTCTGAATGTCCTCTTTTGAAATGTGTCTATTTAGATCCTTTGCCCATTTTTTGATTGGATTGTTTATCTTCTTTTTGTTAAGTTGTATGAGTTCCTTATAAATTTTGGAGATTAGGCCCTTATCAGATATGACGTTGGCAAATATGTTTTCCCACTCAATGGGTTTTTTTGTTGTTTTGTTGATGGTTTCTTTTGCTGTGCAGAAGCTTTTTATTTTGATGTAGTCCCATTTGTTCATTTTCTCTTTAGTTTCAACTGCCCTAGGAGCTGTATCAGTGAAGAAATGGAGTTTCCTCAAAAAACTAAAAATGGAACTCCCATTTGACCCTGTGATCCCACTTCTAGGAATATATCCCAAGAAACCAGAAACACCAATCAGAAAGGATATGTGCACCCGTATGTTCATAGCAGCACAATTCACCATAGCTAAGATCTGGAAACAGCCTAAGTGCCCATCAGTAGATGAATGGATTAGAAAACTGTGGTACATCTACACGATGGAATACTATGCTGCTGTAAAAAAGAAGGAACTCTTACCATTTGCAACGGCATGGATGGAACTGGAGAGCATTATGCTAAGTGAAATAAGCCAGTCAATAAAGGAAAAATACCACATGATCTCACTCATTAATGGATAATAAAGACCATTATAAACTTTTGAACAATAATAGATACAGAGGCAGAGCTGCCTCAAACTGATTGTCAAACTGCAGCGGGAAGGCCAGAGAGGGTTGGGGGGCAGGAGGGAGGGAGGTAAGAGATCAACCGAAGGACTTATATGCATGCATATAAGCATAACCAATGGACATAAGACACTGGGGGTTAGGGGGGGGCCAGGGGATTGTCAAGGGCTGGGAAGAAAAAAAAGGACACATATGTAATACCCTTTGTAATACTTTAAGCAATAAAAAAATAAAAATAAAAAAAAAGTCTGTACAGAGAATCTTCATAGTAGAATTATCCTATACTATTACTTTGTTAGGAATTTTTATAGTAGCATTATCCAGTAAAGTGCCAAAAACCCATCAAAAGTAAAATGAAAAATAAATTGTGATATATTTATACAATGGTGCATTAAAAAATGAGATACTGTGATACATAACAGAGATTAATCTCAAGACATAATTTTGAAGTGCAAGAAGGCAGACAAAGAATACATACTGTATATTTCACATATAGAAAGTTAAAGAATGGGGAAAATGAGTCTATGGTGTTAGAAGTCAAAATATTGAAAACCTTTCAGAATGGGGTAGTGACTGAGAGAAAAACAGAAGAATGGGCTTTTGAAATGCTGGTAATGTCATATTTCTCAATTTGACTACTTGGGTC
>NW_005871052.1:17626522-17642925 GCF_000147115.1 Myotis lucifugus | reverse complement strand
CTTGCCTCCTTTGTCAAATATTAATTGAGCATATTGGTTCCAGCTGATTTCTGGGCTTTCTATCTATTCCATTGATCTATATGTCTGTTCTTGTGCCAGTACCAGGCAGTTTTAAGAACAGTGGCTTTGTAATACAGCTTGATATCTGGTATTGAGATCCCACCTACTTTGTTCTTTCTCAGGATCACTGCAGCTATTCGTGGTCTTTTTTTATTCCAGATGAATTTTTGGAGAGTTCGTTCTAGATCTGTGAAGTAGGCCGTTGGTATTTTAATGGGAAGTGCATTGAATTTATAGATTGCTTTGGGTAGTATGGACATTTTAATGATGTTGATTCTACCAATCCATGAACACGGTATGTTCTTCCATCTGTTTATGTCATCCTCTGTCTCTTTTTTCAACGTCCTGTAGTTTTCTGAGTAGAGGTCTTTTACCTCTTTCGTTAAGTTTATTCCTAGGTAGCTTAATGTTTTTGGTGCGATGGTAAATGGGATTGTTTTTATAATCTCTCTTTCTGAAAATTCACTATTGGTGTATAAAAATGCTCAGATTTCTTGGGGTTAATTTTGTATCCTGCTACATTTCCAAATTCATGTATTAAGTCTAATAGTTTATTGATGGAGTCTCTAGGGTTTTGTATGTATAATATCTTGTCGTCTGCAAATAAGGACAGTTTTACTTCCTCTTTTCCAATTTGGATGCCTTTTATTTCTTCTTCTTGTCTAATTGCAATGGCTAATACTTCCAGTACTATGTTGAACAGGAGTGGTGAGAGTGGGCATCCCTGTCTTGTTCCTGTTCTTAGGGGAAATGGTGTTAGTTTTTGCCCATTGAGTAGGATGTTTGTCATATATGGCTTTTATTATGTTGAGGTATGATCCTTCTATTCCCACCTTGCTGAGAGTTTTTATCAAAAATGGGTGTTGGATTTTGTCGAATGCTTTTTCTGCATCAATTGATATGACCATGTGGTTTTTTTCTTTCAATTTGTTTATGTGATGTATCACATATTGATTTGTAGATATTGTACCATCCTTGCATCCCTGGGATAAATCCTACTTGGTCATGGTGTATGATCTTTCTGATGCACTGCTGGATCCAATTTGCTAAGATTTTGTTGAGGATTTTGGCATCTATGTTCATGAGGGATATTGGCCTGTAATTGTCTTTCATTGTGTTGTCTTTACCTGGTTTTGGTATTAGGGTGATACTGGCTTCATAGAGTGAGCTTGAAAGTGTTCCTTCCTCTTGAATTTTTTGTAGTAGTCTGAGGAGGATAGGTTTTAGTTCTTCCTTGGATGTTTGGTAAAACTCCCCTGTGAAGCCGTCTGGCCCTGGGCTTTTGTTTGCTGGAAGCTTTTTGATGACTGCTTCAATTTCTTCCATAGTTATTGGCCTATTGAGATTTGTAGATTCTTCCTGATTGAGTGCTGGAATGTTGTATTTTTCTAGGAATTTGTCCATTTCCTCCAGGTTGTCTAGTTTGTTGGAGTAGAGCTGTCCATAGTATTTTTTAACAATCATTTGTATTTCTGTGGGGTCTGTTGTTATTTCGCCTCTATCATTTCTGATTTTGTTTATTTGGGTCCTCTCTCTTTGCTTCTTGGTGAGCCTGGCTAGAGGTTTGTCAATCTTGTTTATCCTTTCAAAGAACCAGCTCTTGGTTTCATTGATTTTCTGTATTGTTTTTTTGGTCTCTATGTCATTTATTTCTGCTCTAATCTTTATTATCTCCTTCCTTCTGCTCACTCTGGGGTTTTCTTGTTGCTCTCTTTCTAATTCTTTGAGTTGTAGAGTTAGATGATTTACTACCATTTTTTCTTGATTTTTGAGATAGGCCTGTAGAGCTACAAACTTGCTTCTCAGGACTGCTTTCATTGTGTTCCATAGGTTTTGGATTGTTGTGTTTTCATTGTCATTAGTTTCCCGGATGTTTTTAATTTCTTCTTTGATCTCATTGGTAACGCAATCAATATTTAATAACATGCTATTCAGCTTCCAAGTGTTTGAGTATTTTGGGTTGTTTTTATTGTAGTTTATTTTTAATATTATGCCATCGTGGTCTGAGAAGATGCTTTTTATGATTTCAATCTTCTTAAATTTGGGGAGACTTTGCTTGTGACCCAATATGTGGTCTATTTTTGAATCTGTCCCATGAGCACTTGAGTAGAATGTATGATCCGCGGCTTTGGGGTGAAGTATTCTGAAGATGTCTATTAAGTCCATCTGATCTAGTGAGTCATTTAGGATTGCTGTTTCTTTGCTGATTGTTTGTCTAGGGGACTTATCCAGTGATGTCAGTGGTGTATTAAAGTCCCCTACTATGATTGTATTGTTGTCGATCTCTCCTTTGATATCTTCCAGGAGTTTTTTATGTATTTGGGTGCTCCTGCATTGGGTGCATATATGTTTACCAGGGTTATATCTTCTTGTTGTATTGATCCTTTTAGTAGTATGAAGTGACCTTCCTTATCTCTTGTTATGGCCTTCACTTTGAAGTCTATTTTTTCAGATATAAGTATTGCTACCCCAGCTTTCTTTTCCTTTCCATTTGCCTGAAAGATATTTTTCCATCCCTTCACTTTAAGTCTGTGTGAGCCCCTTCTAATAAGGTGGGTCCCTTGTAGACAGCAGATGTATGGGTCATGGTTTTTTATCCATTCAGCCACTCGATGTCTTTTGGTTGGAGCATTTAGTCCATTTACATTTAAAGTTATTATTGAAAGGTACTTGTTTGTAGCCATTTCTTTTTTGTGTGTGGCTGTTTTCTTTCTGAGCTTTTTATTTCTTCTTTTTACACCAGTCCCTTTAGCTTTTCTTGCATTGCTGGCTTGGTGGTGATAAATTCCCTTAGCCTTTTTTTGTCTGTGAATCTTCTTATTTCCCTTCAATTTTGAGTGAAAGCCTTGCTGGATGGAGTTTTCTTGGATTCAGTCCTTTGCGTTGCATCACTTTGTAAATTTCTGTCCATTCTTTTCTCGCCTGATGTGTTTCTGTTGAGAAATCATTTGATAATCTAATGGGAGATCCCTTGTATGTAACTTTCCGTCTCTCTCTTGCATCCTGTAAGATTCTCTCTTTGTCCTGAACATTTGCCATGGTAATTATGATGTGTCTTGGTGTGGGTCTTTTCGGGTTCACCTTGTTCGGGACTATTTGTGCTTGTGTGACTTTTTTCTTCCCCACCTCAGGGAAGTTTTCTGATATTATTTCTTCGAGTAGGTTTTCTAATCCTTGTTCCTCTTTCTGTTGTTCTGCCACCCCTATTATTTGTATGTTGTTTTGTTTCATGTTGTCCCAAAGCTCCCTTAGGCTCTCCTCCTGTCTTTTAATTTTTTTCTCCAATTGTAGTACAGTTTTGGTGTGTTTTGTTTCCTTGTCTTCTAATTCACTAATTCGGTCCTCCCCTTTTTCTAGTCTACTGTTGATGCTTTCAATGGTGTTTTTTTATTGCAGCTACATCGCTCTTCATTTCTTCTTGGGTCTTGCATAAGTTATTGATTTTTTCATCTGTTTCTTCTTGCTTCTTGCATATGTTGTTGATTTTTTCCTCCATCCGGTTTATGCACGCTAGGACCCTTATTCTGAATTCTTTTTCTGTCATGTTGCATGCCTCTGTCTCACTTAGCTGCTCTTCTGGCGAGTCCTCCTTTTCTTTCCTTTGGGGGTTTCTTTGCCTACCCATGTTTGATCTCACTGACATATCTCGATGTTCAGTCGTTCAGTGGCTGCTCCCTGGGTGGCAATGGCTCCTTGGGCTGTGGTTGCTCCTTGGGTGGTTGCGGTAGCAGTTGCTCCTCAGTTGGCAGCAGCTCCTCTGGTGGGTGCTGTTCACAGCTGCAGTGGCTCTTCTGTCTGGTGGGGGGAGGCTTCACACACAGATGCTGTTCCTCAGACAGAGGGTGTGGTGATCAGGAGGCTGCTGTTGCTTGGATCTGCTGCGTTGATTTAAAGGCACAAAATATAACACAACAAGGCACAATGTACCAGGCACTGAACACGAATGTATTTACAATATTAATAACCCCAAATAAAGGTGGCCACCTGATCTAAGAGAGTTAGGAGATAAGGAAGAAAGAAGAGGAAAAAAATAGAAGAGAAAAAAGAAAGAAAAAAAAGGAGTGCAAAAATGAAATTGGAAAAAGGGAGGGGAACAAAGAAGAAAAGAAAGTAAGAGAGAAAAGAGAATGAAGTAGAAGCAGGGAAGAGACTATTTATATGAGGAGAATACTCCGATAGAACCGCCACTAATCCCAACAAATTTCAGCAACAGATTCCTGGAGATGAATACAAACTACAAATAACCAATAATATCAAGCGATGCAAGGGAAAACAGAAACACAAAAATAACCGGGGTGGGGGGGAGGACAAAAAAATAAAAAGAATAAGCAGAATAACCTCACCAACAATCGTAAAAAAAAAACAAACCAATATACTCAACAATCAAGCAAACAACAATAAAACAATAGAGAGAAAAGAAGAAAAAAAATTTGGATAGTGTAGAAAGATAAGGGAGAGGTGTATAAGGATTTACAGCAGGGGATTGGAAATAGGAGATATAAGTAGGGTGAAATTTTGACAGGGGTTAAAAAGAAAAGCGAAAATTTAAAGCTGGAGTAGGGTAAGAGAAACAGGACAACAAAAGGGAAAAAGTGGGGAAGAGGGTTTTAGCACAGAGGCAAAATTGAGGCAGAGAAAAATGTTGCTAAAGGCACGATGAAAATAGAATGGAGAACATTAGTCCCAAAATAAAATAAAGAGAAAATAAGATGACACTTTAAAAATCGTAAAATGGTAGCAGTAATAATACTGGTTAAAAATAAAAATGTAGTAATTAAAAGGGTAAAATCAGGTGATAAAAAAGAAAAAAAATGGTTTCTTAGTTAAAAGGTGAAAAAATAATTAAAAATAAAAATAAAAATGTGCAGTAATGAAGGTGATTCAGATCTTCTACTCTTCTTTTTGGCACGCCAGGTATTCAGGAGAATGTTGAATTTCCCTCCTATACACTGTTCCTCCGTGTTGTAAGCCACAGTCCTGATTTTAAGGCAGGCCGTATTGGTTCCCCAGACTGCCTTTATCTGTGTTTACAGAAGAGTCAGTTCGTGGCTCTGCCTCTGGGTGGCAGTGTGTCTGGATTGACCTCTGAGGCTATAAGTCCTCTCTGACCAGGAGTTCTCTATTGTACCTGAACCAGCTCTGCCCAGAGCTGGTTCCCCAGGCGCCAGTCCCAGCTCTGTTTCCCAGGCTCCCCAAAAACAACCTTCCCCTACAGGCTCTGCTAGTGACCCCAATTGGGTAATCCCATGCACTGGGTTCAACAATCAAACACACAGATTTAAGAGGAAGTGTGTAAACAAGAGCCTGGGAAGCTGTGCAAACTCGCAGGGCTCCACCTTCCAGATCTATGCGGAGTCTCTGGGCACGCTCTGGCCCCTGGCACCAAGTAGCCGGCAGGCTGGAAAAATCTGAGGCTGCCCCTTTGCATCCAGTCAAACTATGGGCTTATTTGTAGTGTTCCCTTCTGCCAGCAGCCCTGCGGGAGCCCTTCCCCACTTGCAGGTCACGCTGGTCCCAATGCCCGCGGACTTTGTGGGGCACAGATTTCCCCCCCGCGCGCGCGTTCCTCTCTCCAACCTGAATTGCAAACCGCACCTTTGGGGGAAGTCTAACCTTTCCGTGCTGAGAAGCAGGGTCATCTGAGTCTGAGTTCTTGTAGTCACGCTGCTTGAGAGCCATTGCCTCCGGGTTAGTAGCCGATCTCTGGATGCCGGTAACAGCCACTCAAGATGGCGTGGTCTTGCGGCTGAGCAGGCGCCCCAGGGGAGGTTTCAGCCTCAATCTCTAACCGTCCCCTTTTTCTAGGAGTTCTCTGTCTTTCCTGGCTGCAAACTGTCTCTCAGCTGAATCTCCTCTGCTTATTCAGGCTGTATGTTACCCGTTTCAGCTGCTCACCCTTATCTGCTCTGGGACAAAGCACCGACACGTCCGTCTAAACCTCCGCTATTTTTCCAGCTCTCTACATTTGACATTCTTAAGAGATTGTAAAATGAATTGATTACGTATTATATCATGATTCCTGTTGATTTCTTGTTTTAGCAATATTCCTAGAGAAATTTTTCTTTAATCTACTATGTATGATGGGTAAGACTGAAAATGCATCTATTTATATTATGCCAGTATCAACTATTTATAAAGATGTCTCTGATATTCTTATCACTGTAGAGCTTTGATAATGTCTTAAAATGAATAGTTAGTTACCTCTACCAACTGTGTTTCATTGAGTCATTATTAACAACTCTTTTTTAGTATCTCTTGTTTTGGCAGTATAGCATTGTGAATAAATGGAAAGTGAGCAAAGCCTAAGGAAATGCCAGTCTAGAATTTCTATATTTTTAAGTAAAATAGTGACAAGGAAAAAGAATATAATCTAACTACCTGAAAAGTCTACAATATAATTGTTTTACTTTGATAATGCTATTCTAACTCTATCTACTTCAGTTCATTCCAGGCTGATTTAGGAATCAATGTTCCAGTGTTTCATCACTGTTAATACTATTGTTTCACTTCTTCCTTTGGTTCTTAAAAATCAGAGTGTTTTAAAGTCCTTTAGTCACACTCCTTTATATTTGATTTCTTTTTACCCTTTTTACTTTTTTCATTAAAGCCCAAGTCATCTTTTCTGAAATAGAGTTTTTTAACTTCTTCTCTGGATTTTTTCCTTACTTGACTTTCTGAACTTCTTAGACTAGTGGCTTTGGGTCTTTTATAATTGGTCCCAGTAATAAGTTTATTTAAGTGATGTCTCAGTAATCTGATTTTTTAAATAAAGTTCCAGGCTACTTTGTTAAACAGGCAACAGGATATTAAGCCATTTTCATGGAACAAAGGGAAATGCACATGAAGTTTTTCTCAGTATGTTTTTCCTCAAACAGTAATCTAATATCTTTTATAACATTGAACATACTTTTGCAACTTATAGATAGATGATTTTCATTTTAGAAGGAACATTTAAGGAAGTAGTTAATTAGTTTTTTTCATATTAATCTCTAAAAAAGTGAAAGTGATTGTTTTTGTTTATTCACTTAACTCCAGGCATCACAAGCCTGTAACCAGAGAGAACCTGAAGAATGATTTGGGTTATTTTAAGTCTTTGTTAAACTATTGGAAGAGAACTATTTCCAATGTAATGGACAAGTTATGGATAATTGGAACTGTTTTGCCATAATGTATTGGTCAACAACAGATCCCCTGAATAAGCAGGTCTTTATTATATTACTAGAGGCCCGATGCATAAAAATTCATGCACTGGAGGGGGGGGTCCCTCAGCCCAGCCTGCCCCCTCTCACAGTCCAGGAGCCCTCAGGGGCAAAAGGCGACGCGGTAATCAGGGGAAGGTGACACCTCATCACACCTCTGCTCCTGTCACTGCCGGCAGCACAAGCCTTGGCTAGCCCTGGTTACCTGAGCTTTGGGCAGGCCTGGGCAGCTGGGCAGCCACCATCTGAGGCTTGTCTGTGCCTTGGGCCAGCCCTGGGCAGCTGGGGGTCTGAGGGGACTGGATATCTCTGGAGGCAGGAACTTGGATCAGCCCGCCTGGGGGCGGGCCCAGCCTTGCCATGCATGTGCAGCCCTGACAGGGCTGAGGGGACTGGGCCCTGCCATCTTGTGGCTGTGGGCACCGCCATCTTTGAGGGCGTGACAGTCAATTAGCATATTCCCTCCTTATTGGCTGTGGGCGCCACCATCTTTGAGGGCGGGACAGCCAATTAGCATATTCCCTCCTTATTGGCTGTGGGCACTGCCATCTTTATGATGGCAGGAGGGTAATTAGCATATTCCCTCTTTATTAGATAGGATTATTTAATGAAAATGAAAAAAAACCTGAAAAATGTTTTAATCAGGAAAGTATTTGTAGCTTAGCATTAACAAATCAAATAAAACAGAAAAACTTACTGTGGTTGTTGCTTTTATTTTAAACTACAACAAAAGCTTACTACAAAATCTTTGATTCAAATTGGTGTGAAAAACTTAAAATATTGGATTATGGAATCAATTCAGTCTTCACTTTCTTCTTCCTACCTAGTGATAATTAGGAAATGAAAATCTTCCCTACTTTTTAAACTACAGAGGGAAGGCAAGGTGAAAGGAGGTAGAAGCGGGTAAAGTGGACATAAATGGTAATGGAAGATTTGACTTGGGGTGGTAAACACAAAATACAATATATAGATGATATAGTGTAGAATTGTATACCTGAAACCTATATAATTTTATTAACCTATGTCACACCAATAAATTTAATAACAACAAATAAATTCCTAAATAATTTTCCAGTATAGAATTCTATAGGTTTCAATGGAAGACAGTTGCCATTTCATCTCTGCATAAGTTGGGGCTTTGATTTTAGACTAGGATATCTGTTAAATTAAAATGAGCTTCACCAGTGCTTAAATCTGACTCTCTTAAAATATTCTGACCAGATTACTTGAAAAGTCTTACACAGTACTGTGATAGGACTGTTGATAGATGCTGTTTCACAGCTACTGTTTCTTTAGTAAATCAATATTTATAAAATCCTTATACTGAATATTGACAACATAGAAATAAATTGAGCTTGAGAGAAAGAATTATGGCCTGCCACAGTATGATTATTAAAAACGTTTTACAAAGTTTATGGAATGATATAATCTACAAATACTATACAATGGAAGGCATAATTTTAGTTTTGTAAAACTATTTTCATACTTTAGTCTAACTCAGATGAAGATCATGTTAAATCTAAATGATTTTCCCTCTGTGTTTATTATTTTATTGTATGTTTCCATGGAACTAAAAAAATTAATGGGAAGGCATTTGAATACATTAGGTCATGAAATTTCTGATTTCGTGATGGATTTCAGAGAGGTAGCAGTTCCATATACTCCCTTAAATTCAAAAAATGAACTACTGTTTATTTTAATTACTGCATATAAAATCTTATATTTTCTCATCCTTTACTAGTCCTAGTAATCTGGATTACCTTCCCTCTTTTCCTTGTTTTTGCTCTATGTTCTCTGATTTTTGAAAATGTCTTATTTTTCTTTAAAACATAAAGAAGGGGAATAAAACACTATTAAGTTACTACTAGCATAAGTGAAGTAAGTCTGACAGAGAAAGATAAAAACATATAACCTTATATATGGAGTCCAAAAAAGCTGAACTTGTAGAAACAAAGAGTGAATGGTGGTTGCTAGGGCTGAAGGGTGGGTGAGGTGAGAGATGTCATCTGAGGGTATAAGCTTTCAGTATAAGATGCATAAGTCCTGGGGATCTAATGTACAGCATGGTGACTATAGTTAACAATACTGCATAATTACTTGAAGATTGCTAAAAGAATAGATCCTAAATGTTCTCAGCACAGAAAAATATAGTAATGATGTGAGGTGATGGAGGTGTTAACTAACCCTATTTTAGTCATCATTTCATAATATATACATATATCAAATCATTGAGTTGTACGCCTTAAACATTCACAATGCTATATATCAATTATATCTCAATAAAGCTGGTGGGGGTGGGATGGGGAGTTATTACTAGCATAATGTAGCTCAGTAGTTCTCAGTGAGGTTAAGTTTGCCCTCTCTAATTCCAGGATATTTGGCTATGTCTGGAGATGTTTTTGTTACATCTGGGATGGATTAGTGCTCTTGGTATTTAGTGTAAAGGCCAGAGATGCTGTTAAACATCCTATAATGCAAAAAGCAGGCCCCCACAACAAAGAATTACCTGGCCACAAATGTCAACAGTGTGGAGATGGAGAAACCCTGGCATACTGGAATCCAAGAAACTTATAATCCAATTTCAACTCTACCACTAAATACCAAATCATTTAACACTTCTTTGGGCCTCAGTCTTCTCATTGCAAAAATTATAGATTTAATTACATGATCTTTAAAGAAATTTCCAGCATCAAGGGCTTGTAAACCTATGAAACCTCATGATGGTCGCTTTTCTATCAGGGAGAGGGCTTCCTTGATGACTCCACTTTTTTGTTTGTGTAGCCTTCCAGATGATGTATTTGTTTACTTTGTTTTTTAATTAATTTTTATTTTTTCAATCCATAATAATAAAAACATAATATGCTAATTAGACCGAGCAGCCTCCTGGATGACCTTCTGAACGAAGCTGGGGCTACGAGGGAAGCCCATGTCCCGGGTGCCAGAGGGAAGCCAGTGCTGGCAGCTGGGGGAAGAAAGGCCTACTCTTGAACGAATTTCATGTATCGGGCCTCTAGTTAATATATAAAGCATTTTAAAACCTAATTTATATAAAGCTATATTGATTTAAATATCTGACTTTTAAAATACTTTCAGAGTTTACCTTGGCCTCCATATGCAATCAAACAAACAAACAAAAAACACTTTAAGTATATTATAAAGGATTCTGCCTGTGTTCAGACTATGTGTATTCAGTTTTCTCACACAACTCTGTAAGAAGCTAGAAGCCAGATGGATAATTGGATTATCAGGCCGCATGATCTTCACAGACTCATTTTAAGCATACATAGATTAGTGAGCACCACACAATACATGCTATTTCCCTAGAGAAACTGGTTGTGTCATTTCCTGCAGAAATATCACTTGAAAAGTCAAATGTGGAGATCTTTTCTCAGGTAGTTTAAATAATGGAGAGGTCCCTAATTTGTACAGAAAAGTAAGGATTATTTTGAGAGCGGTTGTCTTGGTCTCTCTCTCTCTCTCTCTCTCTCTCTCTCTCTCTCTCTCTCCTCTCCTCTCCTCTCCCCCTCTCTCTCACTACTAAAAGTCAAATATCATTTTATGCACTAAAACAATAGCTAGGATTTATGCTGTGCCTTACAGCCACATCACATAGGATGACAAACAGAGGTCAATGACTTGCCCCAAGTTACATAGCTAGGAAGTAGTTTGTTCAGTGTGAAAATTTCTTTAAAAAGTCATTTGTATCAAATTGTAAGAAAGACTTCTGGCAATTCTTTTTAGCAGGGGTCAGCAAATTTTTCCTGCAGTGGCTCAGATAGTAAATATTTTAGGCTTTGTGGACCATGTGATCCCTGTCACAACTGCTCAACTTTGTTGTATTATAAAAGCTGCTACAGACAGTACATAAACAAATGGTTATAGCTGTGTTCCAATATAACATTCAAAAAGTTAGGCTGGATTTGGCAAGTGGGCCATAGTTTGCCCATCCCTGCTCTTGAACTTTTCCTAAGGTCCCATGACCTTGCTTGCTATCTACATCTGCCCTCCTTTTCACCCTTTGGGAACATAACTGTTAAAAACAAAAAGTGCATTAGATACTTGTAGTAAAAACAGATTTTTAACACACTGGGATCCTCAGATTACCAGAAATTAACCTCCTGAACTCTTACCACAGCCTGGGCACTGATTTGTACTCTTCTAGCCCCACCTTTGGCATCTTCACAAAAACTTGACATGGGCTTTTCAGAGGGGCATTTGATGCTCTAAGCAGAACAGTTGGCTCATATTGGCCTATGACTATCTACTCACTGCCATGCTAACTATTTTTCAGGTGAGTGGATGCACCACCCTTCCCACACAGAGCTTTTTGCTAGTCATGGCATATAAATTATAGCTATTCCTCACTTTTAGGATAGGTGTATTTGAGCAGGGCTGGCTGGAAGAGAAAAAATGTAATTATTCAGCTACTACTTTGTAATTGGATATGGATTATTTTGGGATAAAATACAAATGGTTATGTATTTGTATTATATTGGTGGACCAAATACACTTTTGGTGAAAGGAAGGTAGTTGTAAGGCACAGAACATTTGGACAAGATGTCGAAATTCTAGATACCTTTACTACCAAGTTAACCACAGTGGTTATGGCTTTGGGCAAGTCCCTTGTCCTCTAGGAGCCTTAGGTTATTCAACTTTGAGATAAAGATAATAATCTTTGTTATCTCTTAGATCCCTTAGGGTTCTTCTATGGACTAAAGGGATACTGGATGTGAAATTGTCCAGCACGGTCACATATAAAGATGAGGAAAGAATTGAAATGTGTGTCATCAGGACAGTGGTCCAAAAAGTGCTGAAAATCTACTTCTTGAGTAACCTCTTATTGCATTTTTGCAGCATTTTGTAGCAATTAGTTTTTATTCTTATTAGAAAAGTAACCTTCGGCTGGTTGATGAGTTCACTTAGAATAAGGTAAAGTATGAAACTATTTGGCTCCAACTAGAGTTACAACCCTTTTCTTAGCTACTCCCTATTCCTTTCCTCGCCTCAAATTTCCCCAATTTTTTTCTAGTCAAGGCAAAATTTGAGGCAAAAAATATTCTATTGTGATGTTAAGATAGTCATGATGGCAATATATTCATCAGTAATTCCCTGAATGCCTAATTCTATAATGAACAGAGTAGAATCCTTGGTCTCTAGAGAGCTCAGTCTAGATACATTCTGTTCAATATGTAGCCACTAGCCAAATGTGACTATGGAATACTTGAAATGTCACTAGTTCAAGTAGATATATGAGGGAGAGAGTGGGAGATGGAGGGGATTAACCAGAGGAAGTTACCCAAAAAGATCAGAAATAAGTATTAATTAGAGAAGAGAGCTATTTATAGTTAAGGAGGTGGGTAGTATGTGTGGTATTACTTGTTCCTACATACTCAGATTTTTACCTATTTGTGGCTTTGGTGAATATAGTATCAGCTCTAAGTTATATAGTTAATGCTGCTATGTAGCTATCATACTTTAGCAATGTAGAATGTATACTTGCTCATCTATAAGAGTACAGGACAGTGGGAAATAATTTGGTTCTTTGCTGCATGCAAAGTGCAGGATGCTCAGTGGAAAGATGCACATCATAGTGAGTTCACCACTGAAATTAGTCTCTGAGAATGGGTTTACTTTAAATGGCTGGTTAGGAAACTAGATTCAGGTTACTTAGTTCAAAAGCCCATTTCTATATCCCAAGAAATCAGAAACACCAATCAGAAAGGATATATGCACCCCTATGTTCATAGTAGCACAATTTATAATAGCTAGATTTGGAAACAACCCAAGTGCCCACCAGCAGATGAGTGGTACATCTACACAATGGAATACTATGCTGCTGTAAAAAAGAAAGAACTCTAAACACTCACAACAGCATGGATAGTCCTGGAGAGCATTATGCTAAGTGAAATAAGCCAGTCGGAGAAAGGTAAATATCACATGATCTAACTCATTTGTAGAATATAATGAACAACATGAACTGATGAACAAAAATAGATCCGGAGATATAGAAGCATCCAACAGACCATCAAACCTCAGAGGGAAGGCAGGGGATGGTAGGGGGGGTGAGAGATCAACCAAAGGACTTGTATGCATGCATATAAGCATAACTAATGGACACAGATAGTAGGGGTTGAGGGCATGTGCTGGGTGTGGGGAGCAGCCGGGGAAAGGTCAATGGGGAGAAAAGAAGACATATGTAATAATTTAAAACAATAAAGAATTTAAATTTAAAAAGCCCATTTTAAGCAATTTAAAAAAAAATTATTGATTTTAAAGAGAGACAAGAGAGGAAGGGAGGGAGAAAGAGAGGGAGAGAGAGAGAGAAGAAGAAGAAGAGGAGGGGAGGGGAGAGGAAGAGAGGAGAGGAGAGGAGAGGAGAGGAGAGGAGAGGAGAGGAGAGGAGAGGAGAGGAGAGGAGAGATTTGTTATTCTACTTATTTATGACTTCATTGGTTGATTCTTATATGTGCTCTGATGGGGGAATCAAACCTGCATGCATCCTTGGTGTATTCAAACAATGCTCTAAAAATTGAGCTATCTGGCCAAGGCATTTTGAGCAATTTTTAAGTCACTAACAGAATGTTTGAATGTTAGAGCCTGTATCTGTCTTCCAGTTACTAGAATGTAAGATCCTTAATGAGGGAGACAAATGTTTTATTATTCTTTGAACCCACACTTACCCTTATACCTTTGTGCCTAGTCCAGTGTCTGGTGCCAAAGAGATGCTCAATAAATATTTATTCTACAGTAAAAATAATAGGTGTCCACAAAGTTTACTTTTGACAAATGATTTTTTTTATTTTTAAAAACGTATTTTATTGTTGAGAGTATCACAGATATCTCTCATTGTCCCCCCTTTGTACCCCTTTACCCATCTCCCACCACACCACTCAGGTTTATTGCCTTTGTCCACAGGCTATGCATATATGCTTATAAGTTCTTTGGTTAATCTCTTCCCGCCCACCTTCCCACCTTGCCTCTGAGATCTGTCAGATGTCTGTTTCATGAATCCATGCCTGTGGTCCTATCTTTTTCGTCAATCTATTTTGTTCCTTAGATTCCACATATAAGCGAGATCATGTGATATTTATCTTTCTCTGACTGGCTTATTTCACTTAGCATAATATTCTCCAGGTCCATCCATGCTGTCTCAAATGTTAAGAGATCCCTCTTTTTACAGCTGCTGATGAGCAGTAAAGCTGTTTCCAGATCTTAGCTATTGTAAATAATGCCACTATGAACATAGGGGTGCATATATTCTTTCTGATTTGTATTTCAGGTTTCTTAGGATATATTCCTAGAAGTGGGATCATGGGATCAAATGGCAGTTCCATTTTTAATTTTGGAGGAAGCTTCATACTGTTTTCCATAGTAGCTGTACCAGTTTGCATCCCACCAGCAGTGTAGCAGTGTCCTATTATTCCCTTTTCTCCACATCCTTGCCAGCATTTGTTATTTGTTGATTTGCTGATGGTAGCCATTCTGACAGGTGTGAGGTGATACCTCATCATGGTTTTAATTTGCTTCTCTCTGATTAGCAACTTTGAACATTTTTTTCATATGTCTATTGGCCATTTATATGTCTTCTTTGGAGAAGTGTCTATTCAGATCCTTTGACCATTTTTAATTGGATTGTTTATCATCCTCTTGTTGAATTGTATGAGTTATTTGTATATTCTGAAAATTAATCCCTTATCAGATATATCACTGGCAAATATGTTGTCCCATGCCATGGGTTTCCTTTGCATTTTGAGGATGGTTTCTTTTCCTGTGCAGAAGCTTTTTAAATTGATGTAGTCCCATTTATTTTTTCCTTTGTTTCTCTTGCCCCTGGGAAATGTATTGGCAAAAATTCTGTTACTTGAGATGTCTGTGATTTCACTAATTGTTTTCTTCTAGGATTTTTATGCTTCTGTGACTTCCATTTAAGTCTTTTATTCATTTTGAGCTTATTCTTGTGTATGGTGTAAGATGGTAGTCTAGTTTTATTTTATTTTTTACATGTACCTGTCCAATTTTCTCAACACCATTTATTGAAGAGACTGTCTTGACTCCATTGTATGCTTTTGTCTCCTTTGTGAAATATTAATTGACCATAACAGGGTGGGTGGACTTCTGGGGTCTCTGTTCTGTTCCTTACATCTGTATTCCTGTTCTTGTGGCAGTACTGGGTTTTGTAGTATATTTTGATATCTGGTATAGTGATCCCTCCAACTTTGTTCCTCTTTCTCAAGATCTCTCTTGCTACTCGGGGCCTTTTTTGGTTCCATATAAATTTTTAGAATATATGTTCCAGTTCTGTGAAAATGCTATAAGTGGTTATTTTAATAGGAATTGTGCTAAATTAATAGACTTCTTTGGGTAGTATGGACATTTTAATTATGTTAATTCTTTCAACCCATGAACATGGTATAATCTTCCACTTGTTTGTATCTTCCTCTATTTCTTTTTTGTGCCCTGTAGTTTTCTGAGTATAGGTCTTTTACCTCCTTGATTAAGTTTATTCCTTGGAATCTTTTTTGTTGTTGTTGTTGCAATGGTAAATGGTTTTGTTTTTCAGTTTCTCTTTCTGAGAGTTTATTATTGGTATATAAAAATGCCATTAATTTTCAGATTTTTTAAATCTGCTACCTTGCTAAATTCATTTATTAAATCTAGTAGTATTTTGGTGGAGTCAGGGTTTTCTATGTACAATATCATGTTATCTGTGAATAATGAGAGTTTTACTTCATCCTTTCCAATTTGGATGCCTTTTCTTTTTCCTTTTTATCTGATCACTGTGGCAAGGACTGTTGAATAAGAGTGGTGAAAGTGGACAACCTGTCTTGTTCCTGTTCTTAAGGGCAAAGCTTTTAGTTTTTGCCCATTGAGTAGGATGTTTGTCATATATGGCTTTTATTATGTTGAGGTATGATCCTTCTATTCCCACCTTGCTGAGAGTTTTTATCAAGAAAGGGTGTTGGATTTTGTCAAATGCCATTTCTGCATCTATTGATATGATCATGTGATTTTTTGTGCTTCCTTTTGTTTATGTGATATATCACATTTATTGATTTGTGAATATTATACCAGCCTAGCATCCCTGAAATAAATCCCACTTGGTCATGGTGTGTGATATATTTAATGTATTGCTGAATCCAATTG
>NW_005871052.1:17618790-17626422 GCF_000147115.1 Myotis lucifugus | reverse complement strand
TGGTCTGCAATTTTCTTTCTTTGAAGGGTCTTTAGCTGATTTTGGGATTAGGACAATGCTGGCATCATAAAAAGAGTTTGGGAGTCTTCTCTCTTCTTGAATGTCTGGAATAGTTTGAGAAGAACAGGTGTTAATTGTTCTTTGAATGATTGGTAAAACTGACCAGTAAATCCATCTGGTTCTGGACTTTTGTTTGCTGGGAGATTTTTTTTATTACTGCTTCAATTTCATTACTTGTTATTGGCCTATTCAGGTTTTCTCATTCTTCCTTATTTAGATTTGGAAGATTATATGTTTCTAGGAATTTGACCATTTAACTCAGTTTGTTGGCATATAGATGCTAATAGTATTTTCTTACAATTCTTTGTATTTCTGTGGTGACAGTTGTTGTATCACCTCTTTCATTTATGATTTTATTCATTTGGGTCTTCTTTCTTTGTTTCTTGGTGAGCCTGGCTAGAGGTTCATCAATCTTGTTTATTTTTTCAAAGAATCACCTCTTGGTTTCATTGATCTTTTTTGTTGCTCTTTAGTCTCTATGTCATTCATTTCCACTCTGATCTTTATTATTTCCTTCCTTCTACTTCCTCTGAGCTTTTCTTGCTGTTCTCGTCCTAATTCTTTAAGTTGTGGGGTAAAATAGTTTATTATTATTTGTTCTTGTCTTTTGAGGTTGGCCTATAGTGCTATGAACTTCCCTCTCAGGACTATTTTCGCTGTGTCCCAGAGATTTGGGGTTGTTGTGTGTTCATTTCCTTTTGTTTTCATTTGCCCATTCTTATTTCTTCCTTGATCTTATTGGTAAGCCATTCATTGTTTAATAACATGTTATTTAGCCTCCATCTGTTTGAATGTTTTTGAGTTTTTTTTAATAGTGGTTGATTAAGTGAATATAATTTAAAAGACATTTTTACCTATTAGAACTACAAGTTGATTTTCAGAGATTTCTCAATACTAATTAATTTGAAAATAAGTGTGAAGCTAAATGACAAATCTGAGTGATGAATTTGTTTTATTTATTTATTTTGTCTCAAATATTGTTTTTACGTGTCATTGCCTATAGAAATTGTTAGATAAATTATGGTATACTAATAATATGGAATACTATATAACCATTAAATCAGGCAAAAATTCATATACTGACATACTACACTATTGAGTGAAAAAAAGCAAATTTCAAATCAAAATGTGGAGTATCATCTGATTTTGGAAAAAAAAAATCACTACATTTGGATATACATATATGCCTGTTTATATGTGTATAGAAAAAGCATGGCAGAATATACTTCAAGTTGTTAAAAGCAGATCCTCCTAGGGACTGAGCTGGAGGAGGTTTGGACCTCAGTTTTTATCTTATTTGCTTTGTAATGTTTGATTTTTTATTTTAAAAATGATTGTGAATTACTTTTGTAAACATTTAGAAAATTATTTGAAAATTCTGGTACTAACAATATAGCACTTCACTATAAGTTTTAAACAAAATGAAAATAATTAGGAAGATAACCATCTCCAATTAAATTGGATATTTTGGGGACATATTTGACTATTAGTTCAGAAATGGTCACTTGAAAATGATTATTCAAGAAACTCTGCTTAGTTCTTATAATTTTTAAAGTATATATTATAACTTTTTAAAATTTTATTTTCTTGTTTAAAGTATTACAAATAGTAGTACATATGTTTCCTTTTTATTTCCCCATTAACCTTCCCCCGGCCTCCCCAACCCCCTGGCACATGCCCTTACCCGCCCCCCAGTGTCTTTTGTCCATTGGTTATGCTTATATGCATGCATATAAGTCCTTCGATTGATCTCTTACCCCCCAATACTCCCCAGTCTTCCCACAGTAATTTGACAGTCTTCTCGATCCTTCTCTGCCTTTGTATCTATCTTTTTGTTCATTAGGTTATAATGTTCTTTATTATCCATAAATGAATGAGATCATGTGGTATTTTTCTTTCACTGCCTGGCTTATTTCACTAACATAATACTCTCCAGTTCCATCCATGCTGCTGCAAATGTAAGAATTCCTTCTTTTATATAGCAGTGTAGCATTCCATTGTGTAGATGTACCACAGTTTTCTAATCCATTCATCCGCTGATGGGCATTTAGGCTGTTTCCAAATCTTAGCTATTGTAAATTGTGCTGCTATGAACATAGGGGTGCACATATCCTTCTGATTGGTGTTTCTGTTTTCTTGGCATATATTCTTAGAAGTGGTATTACTGGGCCAAATGGCAGTTCCATTTTTAAATTTTTGAGGAAATTCCATACTGTCTTCCATAGTGGCTGCACCAGACTGCATTCCCACCAGCAGTGAAGGAGGGTTCCTTTTTCTCTGCATCCTCTCCAGCACTTGTCCTTTGTTCATTTGTTGATGATAGCCATTCTGACAGGTGTGAGATGGTACCTCATTATTGTTTTGATTTGCATCTCTCAGATGATTAGTGACTTTGAGCATGTTTTCATGTGTCTCTTGGCTTTCTGAATGTCCTCTTTCGAAATGTGTCTATTTAGGTCCTTTGCCCATTTTTTGATTGGGTTGTTTAACTTCCTTTTGTTAAGTTGTATGAGTTCCCTGTAAATGTTGGAGATTAAACCCTTATTGGAGATAACATTGGCAAATATGTTCTCCCATGCAGTGGGCTTTCTTATTGTTTTGTTGATGGCTTCTTGTGCTGTGCAGAAGCTTTTTATTTTTTAAAAAATATATTTTTATTGATTTTAGAGAGGAAGTGAAAGGGAAAGAGAGATAGAAACATCAATGATGAGAGAGAATCATTGATCAGATGCCTCCCGCATGTCCCCCATTGGGGATTGAGCCCTGGGCATGTGCTCTGACCAGGAATCAAATCATGACCTCCTGGTTCATATTTTGATGCTCAACCACAGAGCCACACCAGTGGGGCCATATTATAACTTTTGGTAAAAATATGTGTTTTTAAAATATTTTTTACTTCTTATTTAAGCTTCAAATGTAAATTGTGCGTGATTTTAAAGTAAATTAAATGGATAACTGCAGCCAGATCAACATAAAAGACATAGGATAAGGAGTTATGCAGCATCTAACAATCTGTATGATTTCTTATTATTTACTCATAAATTGGAGAAAAGTCTTGGTCCTTTTACTTCCCATATAATTACCTGTCTCTCCAGCACAATTGTAAGCTGAGTGATAGTAAAAGCTATGTATTTTTTTTATCTCATTATGTCTTATCTCTTGTATTTAGATCTTAGGATTTCAGGTTTCAAATTAATCTTAAATGCCATTTGCTCAGTCCATTCTATCTTTTTTTATTGTCTAAAGTTTTACATATGTCTCCTTTTCCACCAATTGACCCCCACAGCCATTCCCACCCTGGGCAAGCCCCACTGCCTCAGTTTCTGTGTCCATTGGTTATGCTAATATGCATGCATACAAGTCCTTTGGTTGCTCTCTACCCCCCCCCCCCCTGCCATTTGTCTCTGGATCTATTCTTGTTCATTAAATTATGTTGATCATTATATCCCCCACATGAGTGAGATCATGTGATATTTATCTTTCTCCAACTGGCTTATTTTGCTTAGCATAATGCTCTTCAGTTCCATTCATGCTGTTGCAAATGGTAAAAGTTCCTTCTTTTTTATAGCAGTGTAGTATTCCATTGTGTAGATGTACCACAGTTTTTTAATCCACTCATCTGCTGATGGGCATTTAGGCTGTTTCCAAATCTTAGCTATTGTAAATTGTGCTGCTATGAACATAGGGGTGCATACATCCTTTCTGATTGGTGTTTCTGGTTTCTTGGGATATAGTCCTAGAAGTGGGATCACTGGGTCAAATTGGATTTCCATTTTTAATTTTTTGAGGAAACTCCATACTGTCTTCCACAGTGGCTGCACCAGTCTGCATTCCCACCAGCAGTGCAAGCGAGTTCCTTTTTCTCCACATCCTCGCCAGCACTTTTCGTTTGTTGATTTGTTGATGATAGCCATTTGGACAGGTGGGAGATGGTACCTCATTGTTGTTTTGATTTGTATCTCTCAGATGATTAGGGACTTTGAGCATGTTTTAAGTGTATAGAAAACAACACTTAAATATACTCAGAATATTAACTCAGTATAATGGCTTGGGTCAATTTCTGAGTGCTCTGTTCTGTTCCATTGGCTATATGTCTGTTCTTTTGCCAGTGCCAGGAAGTTTTGAGAGCAGTGGCTTTGCAATATAATTTAATATCTGTTATTGTGATCCCTCCAACTGTCTTTCTCAGGATCGCTGTGGCTATTCGGGGTCTTTTATTTTCCATATATACTTTTGGAGACTTGGTTCTAGGCCTTTTAAATATGATGTTGGTATTTTAATTGGGATTACATTGAATCTGTAGATTGCTTTGGGTAGTATGGACATTTTAATGATGTTGATTCTACCAATACCTGAACATGGTATATTCTTCCACTTGCTTAGTTCTTCCTCTATGTCTTTTTTCAAGGTCCTGTAGTTTTATGAGTACAGGTCTTTTACCTCCTTAGTTAAGTTTATTCCTAGGTATATTAATGTTTTTTTTGTTGCAATGGTAACTTAGATTGTTTTAGTAGTTTCTCTTTCTGTGAGTTCATTATTGGTGTAAAAGTGCCATAGATTTCTGAGTGTTAATTTTGTATTCTGCTACGATGCTGAATTTATTATTAAGTCTGATAGTTTTCTTTTATGGAGTCTTTAGGGTTTTCTATGTACAATATCATGTCATCTACGAATAATGGCAGTGTTACTTCTTTTTCAATTTGGATACCTGTAATTTCTTGTTCTTGTCTGATTGCAATGGCTCGCACTTCCAGTACTATGTCAAACAGGAGTGGTGAAAGTGGGTATCCTTGTCTTGTTCCTGTTCTTAGGGGAAATTTTTTTAGTATTTGTTCATTTAGTATGGTGTTGGCTATATGTTTGTCATATAAGGATTTTATTATATTAGGGTATGGTTCCTCAATGACCATCTTATTTAGATTTTTTTTTTAATCAAAAAAGTGTTGGATTCTGCCAAATGCATTTTCTGCAACAATTCATATGATCATGTGGTTTTTGTCTTTCAATTTGTTTATGTGATGTAGCACGTTTATTGATTTGTGGATATTGTACCATCCTTGTATCCCCAGCATAAATCCTACTTGGTCATGGTTTATGAACTTTTTAATGTATTGCTGGATGCAATTTGCTAATGTTTTGTTGAGAATTTATCATCTATGTTCATCAGGGATATTGGCCAATATTTCTCTTTCTTTGTAGTATTTTTATCTTGATTTGGGATTAGGGTAATGCTGGATTTATAGAAAGAGCTTGGAAGTGTTCTTCCCTGATGAATTTTTTGGAATAGTCTGAGGAAGATTGGTGTTATTTCTTCTTTGAATGTTTAGTTAAACTCCCTGGTGAAACCATCTGAACCAGGACTTCTGTTTGCTGGCAGTGTTTTTTTGTTTGTTTGTTTTGTTTTGTTTTGTTCTTTACTGCTTCAATTTATTGGTATTTATCAGCTTATTCAGGTTTTCTGATTTTTCCTGGTTGAGTTTTAGAAGTTTGTATTTTTCTAGGAATATGTCCACTTCATCTAGGTTTTCCAGTTTGTTGGAAGAGCTTTTCATAGTATTTATTTTTACAATCCTTTGTATTTCCCTGGGATCAGTTATCACTTCACCTCTTTCATTTCTGATTTTGTTTATTTGGGTCCTCTCTCTTTGTTTCTTGGTGAGCCTGGCTAGAGGTTCATCAATCTTGTTTATCCTTTTAATGATCCAGCTCTTGGTTCTTTTTATCTTTTGTATTTTTTTTTTGGTCTCTATGTCACTTACTTCCACTCTTGTCTTTATATTTCCTTCCTTCTTCTTACTCTGGGATTTTCTTCTTGCTTTCTTTCTAATTCTTTACTTTCTAGTGTTAGATAATTAATTGCCATTTTTTTCTTGTTTTTTGAGGTAGGCCTGTAATGCTATGAACTTGCCTCTCAGGATTGTTTTCACTGTTTCCCATATATTTTGGATTGTTGTGTTATCATTTTCATGTTTCCAGAATATTTTTATTTGTTCTTTGATCTCTTTGGTAACCCATTCATTGTTTAGTAGCATGTATTTTGTCTACATGTGTTAGATTGTTTTTACTGTAGTTGATATCTAATTTTATGTCTTTGTGATCTTAGAAGATGCTTGATATGATTTCAATATTCTTTAATTTGTGGAGAATTATACTGTGTCTTAATATGTGTTCTATATTTGAAAATGTCCCATGTGCACTTGGGAAGAATGTATATTCCATAGCGTTGGGGTGAAATATTCTGAAGATATCAATTACTTCCATCTGATCTAGTGAGCCGTTTAGGAATGCTGTTTATTTGCTGAATTTTGTTTATAGTGTTTATCCAGTGATGTCAATGGGGTATTAAAATCCCCTACTGTTATTATATTGCTGTCAATCTCTCCCTTGATATCTTCCAGAAGTTTTTGTTTGTTTGTTTTATGTATTTGGGTGCTCCTGCATTGGGTGCATATATGTTTACCAGAGTTATATCCTCTTATTGAATTAATCCCTTTAGTGTTATGAAGTGGCCTACCTTATCTCTGGTTATGGCCTTCACTTTGTGGTCAATTTTGTCTGATGTAACTTTTGCTACCCCAGCTTTTATTTCATTTCCATCTGCCTGAAATTTTTTTTCCATCCCTTCACTTTAAATCTGTCTGAGTCTTTTGTTCTGAGGTAGGTCTCTTGTAGACCTCATATATATGGGTCATGTTTTCTCATCCATTCAGCTACCCTATGTCTTTTGATATGAGCATTTAATCCATTTACATTTAAGGTTATTATTGATAGGTACTTGTTTGGTACTATTTTTATTGTTTATGCCTCTGTTCTTTCTTCCCTTTCTATTTCTTCCATTTACAGCAGTCCCTTTAACATTTCTTGCAGTGCTGGCTTAGTGGTAATAAACTCCTTTTTTTGTTTTGTTTGGGAAGTTTATTTTTTTCCCCTTCAATTTTGAATGATAGCCTTGCTAGATAGAGTATTCTCGGATTCAGTACCTTGCTTTGCATCATTCCATTTCATTCCCTTTTGGCCTGATGTGTTTCTGTTGAGAAATCAGTTGATAGTTTAATGGGAGATCCCTTGCAGGTAACTTTATATCTCTTTCTGATAGCCATTAACAGTTTTACTATGTAATTTATGTTTGTCAATTTAAATATGATGTGTCTTGGTGTCGATCTTTTTGGGTTCACCTTGTTTGGGACTCTATGTTCTTCTTGGATTTGTTTGACGTTTTCCTTCCCAAAGCCAGGGAAGTTTTCTGTCATTATTACTTCAAATAGGTTTTCTATTCCTTGATCAGCTTCCTCTGGTTCTGGAACCCCTATTATGCAGACGTTGTTTCATTTCCTGATGTCCCAGAGATCCTTTAGAATCTTCTGCTTTTTAATTTTTTTCCAGTTGTTGCTCTGCTTGGGTGTTTTTATTACCTTGTCTTCTAATTTGTTAATTCAGCCCTCATCTTCTAATCTACTCTTGAAACCTTCCATTGTATATATATATATATACATATATATCTCTATATATCTATATATGTTTTTTATTTGTTTTTTTACACATCTCTAGGGCTCGGCTATAATATCTAGAAAC
>NW_005871052.1:17580672-17618690 GCF_000147115.1 Myotis lucifugus | reverse complement strand
TTATTGATTTTTACAGAGAGGAAGGGAGAGGGATAGAGAGTTAGAAACATCGATGAGAGAGAAACATCGATCAGCTGCCTCCTGCATGCCCCCTACTGGGGATGTGCCCACAGCCAAGGTACATGCCCTGACGGGAATCAAACCTGGGACCCTTGAGTCCGCAGGCCAATGCTCTATCCACTGAGCCAAACCGGTTAGGGCTCCATTGTGTTCTTTATTGCAGCTATGTCATTCTAAATTTACTCTCGATTCTTTCACATGTTGGTGAATTTCTCATCCAGACATTTGAACATCCTTATAACCATTACTCTGAATTCTTTCTCTGACAAATTGCTTGCCTTCATTTCATTTAGTTCCTTTTCTGGTGATTCCTCCTTTTCTTTTTTTTTATGGGTTGTTTCTTTTTCCCCCATTTTTGCTGATCATTTATTACTATTTCTATATATTATATCAAGCTGCTATGCCACCCAGGTTTTTTTTAATTGGTCATATGTACTAGATGTTTCATGGGTCCCATTGGTGCAGTCTCTCAGGTCTCCCAGGCCCTAGAGTTCTAGGGAGGCCTCCTACTTGAGATATTTTTGTTCTCCTGATGTAGTTGGGTCTTGAATGTTATTATCCCATTCATGGATTGAGTCTCCTCTCAGGATGTCTGATTATGTGGTTTGCTCCCTACCACATCGTGCCAACTGTTGTAGAGGTGCTGACCAAACAGTAAAAAATACAACACGACAAGACATGACACAGAAGGAATGGAACACAAATGTACACAAGACACCTATGACCCCAATAAAAGTGACCCCCAGAGAAAAGAGAATTAGGAAAGAGGAAGGGGATCAAAAATGTTAGTAAGAGAAAAAAAAAAGAAAGGAAGGCTAAGGGAAGAACACACAACAAATGAAACAAATAAACCAAAAAGCACAAACAAACAAGAAAAAACAGGAAAAAGTGGGGATAGAATCTGTAGATGCAGAGCTTAAATAGAAAAATTAAGGTTGAAGAATTGGATGAATAAGGAAAGGACCATGGTTTAGAATAGAGTATGGGGAAAAGAAATGAGAAGACAAAAAGAAAAAAAATGAAAAGGAGAATAAATGTAGGAAGTGAAACAAGTTCAAAAACTAGGAGAATAAAAGAGCAAAAGAAGAGAAAAAAATTTAAAAAATTGAGTAGCGAAGAGAAAGGAAAGAGAAGGGGGAAATTGGGTAAAAGCAGGAATGAGGAAATTAGATATATGAATAAACCAACAGAGACTAAAATAGTAACACATAAATAAAGCATATAAAGAAGATACATTTTAAAAAGGGGAAAAACTAAAGGAAATACTAGTAGAAATACTAAAATGGGGAAAAAAGAAAAATGGGAGGATAGGAAGAAGTAAGGAAGAAAAGGGTGAAAAAGAAGTAATTAAAATAAAATAAAATAAGACAAAATGAAAAATAATAGTAAAATATAAGTAATATAATATATATGATTTATATATATATATATATATATATATATATATATATATATATATATAATGCAAAGTGTCCCTTTGGGAGTTCGACCAAGAGACTGGGAGTTCAATTGCTCTCTATGATGTGTGCTGACCACCAGCGGGTGGCGTGGAATGAAGGAAGGCCCCAGCCAGTAGCCGGAAGGCCCCAATCGGCCCTGATCACTGGCCAGGCCTAAGGTCCCTACCCGTGCATGAATTTCGTGCACCAAGCCTCTAGTAAAAAAATAAAAAAGTGAAGTGTCGTTGCTTCAGCAGAGTTTTAATGCCCCATGGGAGCTGGTTTAGTACCCCACTCTTCTGTCTGTCTGCTATTCTGGGCTTCCAGTTAAGTACTTAGGTCCTGGCCACTGTCAGGCACTGTCTTTTGGCTTTAGCTCCCTGCTTGAAGCTCCAAGTGATAGACTGGTCCTCTGCTTGTGTCTGTCTCCACAGGCCTTGGCTGCAAACAGGCAGGGCCAATCTCCCCTCTTTGCCTGTCTGACAGCTAGCAGTCTTAATCTTTCAAGTGTCTGTCTCTGGCAGGGCTTTAGGTGGGGTTGGTGTTGTTTTGCTTTCAGAGAATAAGATGGGTTTTTTTTTTCTTGACCCAGAGCTACTCCTCTGCAAGTGGCCCAAAATATTACCCTTGCCTTGGTTGGTCAGAGATCCTTGTATGGAGACCAATGGGGTTGGCTGTCAACCTGGAGTTTTTATCAGCTGGTTCCCAGAATAGCGGGACGGACTGGACCCTATTCCAAACCAGTCACTGAGGGCTCTTTGGGTCTATTCATATCTGTAAATGTGGCCACTGCCTTTGTTTCCTTTACATAGCTCAAAATGCAGGAAGTGTGTGGTAGGTTGTATTACCTGCTTTGAGGCTACTGGGAGGGGCTAGTTCTTCAGAGGAGAAATGGCCGCTTAAGTTTGGAAGCTTACAAATGTCCCAATGTAGGAATTCTGGCCAGTCTCCCTGCTCTGTTTCTCTCCCCAGCCTCTCCTCAGGCACCCCAAGTCTGTGCCTCTCTCCCTGTGCCGAAGCCTCCAGTGTTTGCAATTGAAAAGTACTGTTCTAGGAACAGTGAGTAAAAGAAAAGACAAAACTAAACCAAAACAACTACGAAACTGTGGGTTTCTCTCCCTACAGCACCATGCTGCTTGAGCCATCTTTCAAGCTGCCTTTCTCCATGCAGCCTTTCCCAGCTGTGTTCCTAGGCCCAGATTCCCTGGCTGCCAGCAGCCCTGTGGCTTTTCCTTTCCACAGTTGGATGTTATACCTGTTGCCAAGGGACCAGGCTTTGGTGCAACACAGCTTCCTCCTCACCCTCTTGGCCCATTGGCTGGCTGTCCCTCCCTCTCAAGCTCAGATCCCCAATCCTACCGTTATCCAGGTGTCTTCTGCCCTTCCTTGTTGTAAATTTTCTCCTCAGCTGTGTCTAATTTGTTAATTCTAGGTGGATGTTCTCTGATTTAGTTGTAATTTCCGTCTGGACCCTGGTCGAGATGCAGGAAAAGTCTGTCTATTTGGCTGCTATTTTCTCTCCCATTTATTGATGTTTTTTATTAATTTTTTAAAAATGAAATAAAGTAATACATTCTTATGGTAAAATGATCAAACAATACAAAATATATGAAATGATACAAGTTCTACTCATGACCTTACCTATTCTCTGCACTCCACAGTTTCATTCCTCAGAGGTAAGCATGGAGACCAGTTTCTTGTGTATGATTCCAGAGATTTTCTGTGCATATAAAAATATATTTATATAGTTGAAGACATGCATTTTATGCATTTTATTTTTTACAAATGCTATTATGCTACAATTAATGCTCTACAAATTGATTTATTCACTTAATAGAACTTATACATTATATATATATATATATATATATATATATATATATACACACACAGTGGGGCCTTGACTTACGAGTGTCCCTACTAACGAGTTTTTTGAGATACGAGCCGTCTCTTGGCCGATTTTTTGCTTTGAGTTGCGAGTTAAAATTCGGGTTACGAGCCAGCTTCAGATACCCCACCACTAGTTGGCGCAGTGAACGTCACAGTGAACGCCACAACATCAGCCCAGCATCACGTGTCTCACTCGTTCACTTTAAGATTTGATATACGAGTAATTTGAGTTACGAACTCGGTCATGGAACGAATTAAACTCGTAAGTCAAGGCCCCACTGTATGATATTAATTTTCTTAAAGGCGATATGGGTATATTGTAATTTATTTTTCACTTCCCACTACTGATAGATAATTTGTTTTTATCCTAACTTTTGTGATATTATAAGTAACACTGCAATTAATATCCTCAAGAGGTGGTATATATTGTGATTAAGGAAAATGACTGTGAAACCAGATGATTTTAATTTCTCCATGCCTTAGTGTCTTCCCATGAAAAAAAATTCAGATAATAATGGTCTCTATCTTACAGGACTTTTATAAGCATTTCATGAGCTAACAATACACATTAAGAACTTAAACTACTTATATATTAAGTTGCACACACATAAAATATAACAATTGCTAGTTAATATTATTATATTCCTTTAATAGCATACTTTTGCAAATATAAATTCTTAATTGTTAAATAGTTGGCTAAAAGCATGTATAAATATTGAGTGCTGGTAAGTATTATCTCCTTCCCTGTCAAAAAGATGGCAAACATTGGATATTATTAAACTTTTTAATCTTCGTACATATGGTAGGTAAAAACAAAATAAAACAGTTTATCATTATTTTGTTTCCTCTCTTTAATGAGTGAACATGAGTATCTTTTCACATGTTTATTGGTCATTTATATTTCTTGCCTTGAGAACCGCCTGTTCTTGGCCTTTGCCCATTTGTTGTCATTTGGCTTTTCATTTGTTTCTTATTGATTTATGGAGCTCTTTGTATATAAAGGAATTTGGCTCCTTGTCATATATGTTACAAATAGTTTTCACAATTTATCTTTTAACTTTGTTTATATGATTTTTCTATCCAACAGTCTTGAATCATATAGTTAAATTAATCATTTCCTTTTATGGCTCCTGAGTTTGGAGGTCATGCTTTGAAAGTCCTTCTAGGTGGTTTTGATTTAAATCATGTACTGGGAGTACTTTTTTCAAAAAAAAAATTAACTATGAATATTAGAGTTAGAAAGGACCTTAGAGGTTGTATAATTCAATATTTCTGTCTTCATATCTTTTGAATTTTTCTTTGCAGAGAAAAAGAAATTTAATCCTAATAAAGAGACTGGACTCTAAATATTCCTCAGCTACCTAATGATAAAAATGTAGACTAGAATTCTGGGCTCCTGATCATTCTGTTTAATTGGATTGTTTCATAAAAAGAGGTATTCTTACTTAAAAAACATTCAAGCAACTCAAAAATAGAGATAATTTTTAAGAAAACGCACAACACATTTAAAAATAAAGATTTATTTTTATTTTTTGGATTAATTTTTACTGAAAAAAATATCAGTATATGGTCTGTTAAACATAAATCATATATATTTTTATAAATTTAGTTGAATTAATGTGAAAATATTCTAAACAAAGGAGCATATGTCTTTTTCACTTTTTTACTTATTTTAGTTATAAGTATTAAAAAGGTGGATTTATTTTAATAGAAATTAAGTAGGCTTGTTTTGATAGATATGAGAACTGAAAAGCATTGGTTTGGCTGCTAACTGCATTGTTACCTTCCTTTCCTGGCTTTGGTAAACCTGGGATTAAATCTAATTTCTTTTACATTGTTAGCTGGTATGACTTGTCTTGAATGCAGATCTACCCAGATTATTCCCCATTCTAAAGCCCTCCTTACCTTAGCTTATTTTCTGTAGCTCCTTGTCCCTAGCACCTATACAGAGTATTTTAGCCTTAGTCACACTTCCCTTTGTATATGCTGTTTCCCTATCTGGGACAACATTCTTATTGCCCATATGCCCGCTTGAAAAACAAAACAAAAAAACACTAATATAAAGAAATATTATTTCTGCTACTTCTATGAAGCCTCCTCCTATCTTTCTATTCCAAGGCTAAGTGTTCCTATAGACTGGACTTCTAGCGTGTCAATTCAAGGGTTATAGTGGATCCTCTACCCAGCAAAACAGCCATTTAACTGGCAAAATTATAAAAAAAACCCCCATAATATTTAAAATCTCTGAAAATTGTCCTAAAGGCATACAGAAAAGAAAGAAATATTTGCTCAAGAACATCTATTAAATCTTGATAAGTTTAGCAAAAATCTATGGCATATGAACCATGACCTATTCTCATCCCCACCCCTAACTCGATGTGATAGAAGCTGTTCTTCAGGTAGCTGTGGCCAAGAGGATGGGGATCCCTCTCCCCCCAACTCCTACTCTATGGCTATTGTTTTACTCCCAGAGGGTTAGGCCATCAGTATCTATTATCCCTCTTAGCCCTATATTGTAGAAGCACTATTTTAGGCAGGCACAGCTGAGAGGACTAGTGATCTCTTCCATCACTCAGTTTCCACTCATGAGATCTCTTCCCCAGTGGTTTTAAGCCAAGAATATTGGGGCACTGATTGTGACTGTCCAAGCTCATACATAGAGTGAAGGATCCATATTGGTAAAGGTAAACCAAGATGACTACGGGCTACCATCACTTCACAGAGTCCACTTATAGAGCAGAGGAGTCACTCTGGGAGAAGCAGGTCACTCTCTCCCTGACGACATTTAGAAACTATCTACTTTAGAAAAAGAGGCTATAGTAAAGGAGAAACAGAGAAAAAAGTAGTAATGAGAAATATAGAAAACAAAGTGCAAAATGAAAGAGGTAACTAATAACATTAAATGGGAATGGATTAAATGATAAAAAAGTAGAAATTGCCAGGATATATAAGTCAAACAAGCTACAAATATATGCTCTCTACAGGAGACTCAATTTAGATTTTAAGTCACAAAAAAAGGTTAAAAGTGAAAGGATAAAAAAATATTTCATTTCATGCAAACAGTAATCAAAAGAGAGCCAGTGTGACTCCTATTAATATCAGAAATATATACTGTTAGATAAAACTATTGCTAGCAAGAAGATGCAACAATTATTAGCATAATAGAGCCCTTATGCACGAAATTTGTGCAAGAATAGGCCTTCCTTCTCCTAGCTTCCAACACTAGCTTCCTTCTGGCAACCAGGACCCGGACTTCCCTCTGGCACCCAGGACCTGGGCTTCCCTCCGGCCGCTGGCAGGCACCTGAGACCTGGGCTTCCCTCGCAGCCCTGGCTTCGTCTGGAAGGTTGTCCAGTCTAATTAGCATATTACACTTTTATTATTATAGATATGCACCTAAAAACAATGCCCTTAAATAAATGAAGCAGAGAGAAATTGTTCAACAATAATAGTTGAAGATTTTAGCTTATTATATTGAATAACTAGACAGAAGAACAGCAAGGCAATAGAAGACTTGTCAACATTATTAAAAAACTAGACCTAACAGATATCTGTCAAGCACTCTTTTAGATAGTAAGAAAACACAAAATCTTCTCAAGTGAACATGAAACATTCTCCATAGACCATCTCATAGGAAATAAGTTGAGTTGTTGGGTTTTTTTGCTGCAGATTTTATGGTCAAGAGAGCAAAAACACAATCTATAGAATGGCAGAACATGTTTGAAAATAATTTATCTAATAAGGGATTTGTATCCAGACTATATAAAGAACACTTATACCATCAAGCCCACCACTTCAGCCACAAGCCTCATGTGACTCAGCAACTGGACCCTTCAGTGAGCCTTGGAGTGTGCGACCTTCCTGCCAAACCTGCTGCTTCAGCCACAGGGCCAAAGCAACTCAATGCCTGAATCCTTGGAGAGCCTTGCAGTGTGTGACCGTCCCACCAAGCCTGCCATTTCAACCACAGTTCCCACATGACTAGGAGAATGGACCCTTTGGTGAGTCTTGTGGTGCAACCTTCCCGCCAATACCACTCCTTCTGCTTCAGGACACAGGTGACTCAGTGCCTGGACACCTTGGTGAGATTCAGAGTGCACACCCCTACTGCCATGCACAATGCTGGCTCTGCCCCCCAACACGATCAGAGCCTTCAAGCTGACACAGGCTCCACCTGACCAGAATGGACAGAACTGTCACCTATCATGCGCCCTACCCCTGGACCACGTCAGAGCTGATGGTGTAAGCTGGTGTGCCCTGGAACAGGTCACAGTACCACACTGCATGTGTACTGCTAGAGGGACCTAGGACACTATTCTGCCTTGGGTGCCAAGGCTGCACAGTGAATTGCATCTCAGAGGGCTCTGGGCTCACACAGGGAGTCACACACCAAAGGAACTGTGCACAGGACACCACTGACCCCGAGAATCTGAAGTGGACAACTGAGGGACCAGAACCAGGGGAAAAAAGGGTACAACTCAGAGGAGAGACAATAAAGGTGTGAAAATCAAAGCAGACCCAGCCTCTGGTCTAGTGAATCCCAGATCATTGAACTGCTAGGGGCTTCAATACCTCAGACCTCAAGCAGGGAACACAGGGCTAGAAAGAAAAGTGGAATTGTCAGAAAGGGAACTAAATGAAATGACGGCATGTAATATGTCATAAGAAGAATTCAGAGTAATAGTCATACAATTCCTAAACTGGCTGGATGAGAAAGTCAACAACTTATGTAAGAATCAAGAGGAAATCAAGAATGATATAGGTACAAAAAAGCACAATGTAATCTATCAACAGCAGACAAGAAAAAGCAGAGAAACAAATCAGCCAGTTAGAAGACATGGCTAGAAAACACACCCAATCTCAACAGCAATTGGAGAAAAAAATAGATAGCAGGAGGAGAACTTAAGGGAGCTTTGGGACAACATTAAATGAAGAAACACCCATATAATGGGGGGGGGCAGAAGGATAAGAAGAGGATCAAGGATTAGAAAACCTATTTGAAGAAATAATGACAAAAAACTTCCTTGATTTGGGGAAGAAAAAAGTCAAACAAGCACAAGCACAGAGAGTCCCAAACAAGTTTGACCCAAAAAAGACCCACACTATGACACATCATAGTTACAATGGCAAATGTTAACAACAAAGAGAGAATCTTAAGGGCTACAAGAGAGAAAGACGGTTACCTACAAGGGACATCTGGGTGGCTGGAGTTGGCACAGAAACCATGCCATCTTGAAGGGCAGAACTGCTGTGAATAGGATTCTAGCCTCACCACCACCCAGACTGGCCTCAGATGCAAACTGGGACCCTACAGCCACTTTGGACAAAGGCCTGCTACCACAACTGCAGACACAGGGACACCAAGACTCCAGACATTCCAGCTGCAGATTTCTGTGAGTCACAGAGAGCATCCCCCTCCCCACTGGCCCATGGCAGCAGCATAGGGCCTGCGCGACCAGTGGTGCATGAGCGGGCCTCCCACCAATACCAGGTGGCTGTGAAACCCTGCCACCCTAGCAGGCCAGTGACGTTGATAATTAGCACACATAAGCAGGAACTCTTTCTTGCTGTGCGTGCATGGATCGGTGCATGCGGACTGATTCTTGGCGCCATGTGAGGCCACAACCGAGCACCACTGACTTTGATTCTTGGCACACGCATGTGGGGACTCTGTTTCTCATTGCATGCATGCATGGGGACGCTGACTTTCAGCACACCCAGACTGATTCTTGACACACTCACAAGGCTGCACTGAGCACCAGTAGTGACTTTGATTCTTGTCATGCATGCATGGGGACCCTGATTTTCAGAGCACGGTCGAGGCTGCACCAAGTGCCAGAGACTCCAATTCTCGATTCTCAGTGTGCACACATGGGAAATCTGATTCTCAGCACGCGCTTGGGGAAACTGATTCTCGGCACATACACACAAGGACTTTGTTTCTCAGCACGTGTGTGGGGACCCTGATTCAAGGTGCTCATGAGCAGCTACACTGAGTGCCAGTGACTCCAATTCTTGGCACGAGTGAGGACTCTGATTCTCAGTTCATGCACGAGGCCACACTGAGTGCCTGTGAATGATTCTCAGCACAGGCACATGGGGACTCTTATTTTCAGCACGCACGGCTCATGCTGAACATGGCAGCCACATAACTCAGTGTCTGAGCTCTACAGAGAAACTCGGGTAGTGTGTTGCTCCTGCAGCACACACCTCAGGCCCCCACAACTTGTTGCTTGGATCTTCTGGTGATACCTAGAATGAAAAGACAACAAAACAATCCCTAAAGGAAAGAAAAATAGAAATCAGCAAGAAAGGAAATAAGTGAAATGGAGGCATGCAATATGTCAAAAAAAGAATTCAGAGTAATGTTCATACAGTTCATAAAACAGATGGATAAGAAAAATAAAAAACCTATGCAAAAATCAGGAAGAAACCAAAAGTGATAGAGATACAATCAAAAACGCCATGGAAGGGTTCAACAGTAGACTAGAGGAAGCGGAGCACCGAATTAGTGAGTTAGAAGATAAGGTAGAGAAACAAGCCCAATCTGAAGAGCAACTGGAGAAAAAAAAATTAAAAAAGCAGGAGCCTATCCCAAGGGAGCTTTGGGACAACATGAAATGAGTAACATATGTATAATAGGGGTGCCAGAAGTACAAGGAGAGCAGCAAGGATTAGAGAATCTATTTGAAGAAAAAATGACAGATAACTTCAGTGATATGGAGAAGAAAAAAGTCACACAAGTACAGACAGTCCCAAGCAAGATGAACCCCTAAAGAACCACACCAAGACACATCATAATTACAATGGCAAATGTTAACGACAAAGAGAGAATCTTAAAGGCTGCAAGAGAGAGACAAAGAGTTACCTACAAAGGAACCCCCATCAGAGAGTTACCTACAAGGGATCTCCCATTATATTATCAAACTAGAGGCCTGGTGCATGAAAGTCATGCACTCAGGGGGGTGTCCCTCAATCCAGCCTGCACCCTCTCCAATCTGGGACCCCTGTGGGATTGGGCCTAAACCGGCAGTTGGATATTCCTCTCACAATCTGGGACAGCTGGCTCCCAACCACTCGCCTGCCTGCCTGATTGCCTCTAACTGCTTCTGCCTGCCAGCCTGATCACCCTCTAACCACTCCCCTGCCAGCTTCATTGACACCTAACTGGTCCCCTGCTGGCCCGATTGCCCCCAACTGCCCTCCCCTGCAAGCCCGGCTGCATCCAACTACCCTCCCCTGAAAGCCTGGTCCCCCCAACTGCTCTCCCCAGACAGCCTGATCCCCCCCCAACTACCCTCCCCTGCAAGCCTGGTTGCCCTCCCCTGCTGGCCTGGTTGCCCCTAACTACCCTTCCCTGCTCACCTGATCACCCCTAACTGCCCTCCCTGCAGACCTGGTCACCCCTAACTGCCCTCCCCTGCTGGCCTGGTGGCCCACAACTGCCCTCCCCTGTCGGGCATCTTGTGGTGGCCATCTTTTGACCACATGGAGGTGGCCATCTTGTGCAAGGATGTGACGGTCAATTAGCATATTACCTCTTTATTATATAGGATGATTTCTCAATAGAATCAGTTCAGGCCAGAAGGAAACGGAATGAAGTATACAAAGTGATACAAAGCAAGGGACTGAATCCAAGAATACTCTATCCAGCAAGGCCATCATTCACAATTGAAAGGGGAAAAACCAGGAGCTTTGCAGGGAAAAAAACCAACCAACCAAACAAAAAAAACTTCTGGAAGATCTCAAGGTAGAGATTGACAGCAATACAATCATAGTATGGGATGGTGATATCCCATTGACAGCACTGGATAAATACTCAGGACAATAAATAAATAAATAAATAAATAAATAAATAAATAAATAAATAAATAGCAATTCTAAAAGACTCACTAGATCAGAAGGACTTAATTGACATCTTCAGAATATTTCACCCTAAAGCTACGGAATTCACATTGTTCTCAAGTGCACATGGCACATTTTCAAAGGTAGACCACATATTGGGTCACAGGCAAAGTCTTTCCAGATTCAAGAAGATAGAAATCATATCAAGCATCCTCTCAGACCACAATGGCATAATATTAGAAAACAACTAAAATAAAATCAATCCAAAAAATTCAAACAATTGGATGCTGAATAGCATGCTATTAAACAATGATTGGGTTTCCAAAGAGATCAAAGAAGAAATAAAAATATCCTGGAAAGAATGAAAACAATCCAAAATCTATGGGACACAGTGAAAATAGTCCTGAGAGGGAAGTTCATAGCCTTACAGGCCTAATGCAAAACAAACAAACAAACAAAAAAAAACTGTTAGTAAATTATTGAACTCTACAATTCAAAGAACTAATAAAAGAGCAACAAGAAAAGCCCAGAGTGAGCAGAAGGAAGGAAATAATAAAGATTAGAGCAGAAAAAAAAATGACATAGACACCAAAAAATAATACAACAGATCAATAAAACCAAGAGCTGGTACTTTGAAAGGATAAATAAGATTCATGAACCTCTAGTCAGACTCATGAAGAAACAAAGTGAGAGGACCCACGTAAACCAAATCATAAATGAAAGAGGCAAAGTAGCAACTGACCTCACAGAAATACAGATGATTGTAAAAAAGCACTATGAACAACTATATTCCAACAAATTGGTCAATTTATAAGAAATGGATATATTCCTAGAAAAATATGACCTTCCAAAACTTGATCAGAAAGAATTTTAAAAATCTGACAAGGCTGATAACTATGGAGGAAATTGAAGAAGTAATCACAAAACTTCCAGTAAACAATAGCCCTGGGCCAGAGGGCTTCACAGGGGAGGTTTAGCAAACATTCAAAGAAGAACTAAGACCTATCCTTCTCAGACTATTCCAAAAAATTCAAGAGGACAGCAATCTTCCAAGCTCTTTCTATGAAGCCAGCATTACCGTAATTCTAAAACAAAGTAAAGGCACTACAAAGAAAGAGAATCACAGGCCAATATACCTGATGAACATAGATGCTAAAATCCTCAACAAAATTCTAGCAAATCAGATCCAGCATTACATTAGAAAGATCATACACCATGACTAAGTGGTATTTATTCTAAAGATGCAAGGATGGTACAACATCTACAAATCAATAAACATTATACATCACATAAACAAATTGAGAGACCAAAATGAAATAATCATATCCATTGATACAGAAAAAACATTTCACAAAATCCAACACCCTTTCTTGTTAAGAACTCTCAGCAAAGTGGGAAGAGAGGGATCATATCTCATCATAATAAAAACCTTATATGACAAACCCAGAGCCAACCTCATACTCAATGGGCAAAAACTAAAACCCTTTCCCCTAAGAATGGGAAAAAGACAGGAATGCCCACTTTCACCACTCCTGTTCGATACTGTACTGGAAGTGCTAGCCATAGTGATCAGACAAGAAGAAGAAATAAATGGCATCCAAATTGGAAAAGAATAAGTAAAACTGTCATTATTCACAGATGACATGACATTTTACTTAGAAAACCCCAAGGACTCCATCAAAAAATTACTAGACCTAATAAATGAATTCACCAATATAGCTGGAGACAAAATTAACACCCAGAAATCTATGGCTTTTTAATATAGCAATAATGAACTCACAGAAAGAGAAACTAAAAAGCAATCCCATTTCTCATTGCAAAAAAAATTAAGATATGTAGTAATAAACTTAACTAATGATACAAAAGACCTGTACTTGGAAAACTACGGGACATTGAATAAAGACATAGTGGAAGACATAAACAGATGGAAGAATATACCGTGTTCATGGGTTGGGAGAATTAAGATCATTAAAATGTCTAAATTACCCAAAGCAATCTATAGATTGAATGCAATCACCATTAAAATACCAACAGCATATTTCACAGATCTAGAATAAACTCTCCAAAAATTCATTTGGAATAATAAAAGACCCTGACTAGTTGCAGCAATCTTGAGAAAGAAGAACAAAGTTGGAGGGATCATAACACCAGATACCAAGCTATATTACAAAGCCACTGTTTTCAAAACTGCCTCGTACTGCCATAGAACAGACACATAGACTAATGGAACAGAACAGAGAACCCAGAAATTGACCCAAGCCATTATGCTCAATTAAAACCTGACAAATAAGCAAAAGAATACAGTGGAATCAAGACATTCTGTTCAATAAATGGTGTTGGGAAAATTGGACAGGTACATGCAAAAAAATTAATCCAGACCACCAACTTACACCATACAAAAAAATAAACTCAAAATGGATAAAGGACTTAAACATAAGACAGAAAACCATGAAAATCCTAAAAAAGCCATAGGCAGCAAAATAGCAGACATATGTCCTAAAAATATCTTTACTGATAAAGCTCCTATGACAATGGAAACTAAAGAGAAAATAAGCAAATTGGGCTACAAAAAAATGAAAAGCCTCTGTACAGCAAAAGAAACTATAAAAAACAAAAACAAAAAAAACAACAACAAGAGAGCCCACTGCACGGGAGAACATATTTGCCAATGTTATATCCGATTAGGGCCTAATCTCCAAAATTAATAGGGAACTCATACATCTTAACAAAATGAAGAAAAATAGTCCAATCAAAAAATTGGCAAAGGACCTATAGAGACACTTTTCCAAAGTGGACATACAGAAGCCCAAATTATATATAAAAACATGGTCAAAGTCACGAATCATCAAAGAGATTCAAATCAAAACGACAATGAAGTACCATCTCACACCTGTCAGAATAGCTATTATCAAAAAATCAACAAATGACAAGTGATGCTGAGGATGCAGAGAAAAAGAAACCCTCTTGCACTGCTGGGGGGAATGAAGACTGGGGTAGCCACTGTGGAAAACAGTATAGAGTTTCCTCAAAAAATTAAAAATGGAACTTCCATTTGACCCAGTGATCCCACTTCTAGGAATATATCCCAAGAAATCAGAAACACCAATTATAAAGGACATATGCACCCCTATGTTCATAGCAGCATAATTTACAATAGCTAAGATTTGGAAACAGCCCAAGTGGCCATCAGCAGATGAGTGGATTTAAAAGCAGTGGTACATCTACACAATGGAATACTATGCTGCTATAAAAAAGAAAGAACTCTTACCATTCACAGCAGCATGGATGGACATGGAGAGCATTATGCAAAGCGAAATATGCCAGTCAGAGAAAGATAATTATCATACAATCTCACTCATTTGTGGGATATAATGAACAACAAAAAGTGATGAACAAAAATAGACCCAGAGACTGAGAAGCATCAAACAAACTGTCAAACCTCAGAGGGAAGGCATGGGAGAATGGAGGGGGTAAATATATCAACCAAAGGACTTTTATGCATGCATGTAAGCATAACCAATGGACACAGACACTAGGGGTAGGGAATGTGCTGTGGGTTTGGAATATCTGGGGAGAGGTCAATGGGGGAAAAGGAGACATATGTATACTTTAAACAAGAAAAAAATTTTTGAAAAAAAGAAAGAACACTTATGAACCAATAATAAAGAGACAAGTAATATATAATATTTTAATCAATAAATAATTTTAAAAATGGTCTAAGCATTTGAAAGGTATTTCTTTTTATTTTATTTTTTTCTTTATTGATTAAGGTATTACATGTGTGTCCTTATCCCTCCACTAACCCCCACCCCCCACTTATGCCCTCACCACCCTGGTGTCTGTATCCCCTGGATAGGCCTATATGCATGCATACAAGTCCTTTGGTTAATCTCTCCCCCTTACCCCCACCCTACCCTACCTTCCTTCTGATGTTTGACGGTCTGATAGATGCTTCTCTGTCTCTAGATCTGTTTTTGTTAATCAGTTTATGTTGTTCATTATATTCCACAAATGAGTGAGATCATGTGATATTTATTTTTCTCTGACTGGCTTATTTCACTTATCATAATGCTCTACAGTTCCATCATTTTGTTGTGAGTGGTAAGAATTCCTTCTTTTTTACTGCAGCGTAGTATTCCATTGTGTAGATGTACCACAGTTTTTTAATCCACTCATCTGCTGATGGGCACGTAGGCTGTTTCCAAATCTAAGCTATTGTAAATTGTGCTGCTAGAACAGTGATGGCGAACCTATGACATGCCCGTCAGAGGTGGCATGCGAACTCATTTTTTGGTTGATTTTTCTTTGTTAAATGGCATTTAAATATATAAAATAAATATCAAAAATATAAATCATTGTTTTACTATGGTTGCAAATATCAAAAAATTTCTATATGTGACATGGCACCAGAGTTAAGTTAGGGTTTTTCAAAATGCTGACACGCCGAGCTGAAAAGGTTCGCCATCACTGTGCTAGAACATAAGGGTGCATATATCCTTTCTGATTGGGGTCTCTAGTTTCTTGGGATATATTCCTAGAAGTGGAGTCACTGGGTCAAATGGGAGCTCCAGTTTTAGTTTTTTGAGGAAACTCCATACTGTTCTCCACAGTGGCTGCATCAGTCTGTATTCACACCAGCAGTGCACAAGGGTTCCTTTTTCTCCCCATCTTCGCCAGGACTTGTCATTTGTTGATTTGATGATAGCCATTCTGACAGGTGTGAGATGGTACCTCATTGTTGTTTTAATTTGCATCTGTCATATGATTAGTGACTTTGAGCATGTTTTCATATGTCTCTTGGCCTTCCTTATGTCTTCTTTCAAAAAGTTTCTATTTAGGTCCGTTGCCCATTTTTTTATTGGATTTTTTAAATCTTCCTTTTGTTAAGTTGTATGAGTTCCCTGTAAATGTTGGAGATTAAACCCTTTATCGGTGTTAACTTTGGCAAATCTGTTCTCTCATGCAGTGGGCTTTCTTATTGTTTTGTTGATGGTTTCTTTTGCTGTGCACAAGCTTTTTATTTTGATGTAGTCCCATTTGTTTATTTTCTCTTTAGTTTCCATTGCCCTGGGAGCTGTATCAGTGAAGATATTGCTTCGGCATATGTCTGAGAATTTGCTGCCTGTGGATTCCTCTAATATTTTTACTACTATGGATTCCCATCTTATGTTTAACTCCTTTATCCATTTTGAGTTTATTTTTGTGTATGGTTTAACTTGGTGGTCTAGTTTCTTTTTTTTTTGCACGTGTCTGTCCAATTTTCTCAACACCATTTATTGAGGAGACTGTCTTTACTCCATTTTATGTTCTTGCCTCCTTTGTCAAATATTCATTGAGCATAGTGGTGTGGGTCAATTTCTGAGTTCTCTATTCTATTCCATTGGTCTATATGTCTGTTCTTGTGCCAGTACCAGGCAGTTTTGAGAACAGTGGCTTTGTAATACAACCTGATATCTGGTACTGAGATTCCTCCTACTTTGTTCTTCTTTCTCAGGATTGCTGCAGCTACTTGGGGTCTTTTTTATTGCAGATGATTTTTTGGAGAGTTCCTTCTAGGCTGTTGGTATTTTAATGGGGAGTCCATTGAATCTTAGATTGTTTGGGGTAATATGGACATTTTAATGATGTTTATTCTACCAGTCCATGAACACGGTATGTTCATGAATCTGTTTATGTCTTCCTCTACCTCTGTTTTTCAGTGTCCAGTAGTTTTCTGAGTACAGGTCTTTTACCATCTTAGTTAATTTTATTCCAAGGTATCTTAATTTTTTTGGTGTAATGGTAAATTGGATTGTTTTTTAATCTCTCTTTTTGTACGTTCACTATCGGTTTATAAAAATGTGATATATTTCTGGGCATTAATTTTTTATTCTGCTACATTGCCGAATTTATTTATTATATCTAATTATTTTTTGATGGAGTCTTTAGTGTTTTCTACGTACAGTATCATGTCATCTTTTAAAAATGACAGTTTTATATTTTTTTCCAATTTGGATACCTTTTATTTCTTCTTGTCTAATTGCTATTGCTAGCACTTTTATACCATATCAAACAGGAGTGTGAAAGTGGGCATCCATGTCTTGTTCCTGTTCTTAGGTGAAATGGTTTTAGTTTTTGCCCATTGAGTATGATGTTGGCTGTAGGTTTTTCATATAAGGTTTTTATGATGTTGAGGTATGATACTTCTATTCCTACTTTGCTGAGGGTTTTTATCAAGGAAGAGTGTTGGATTTTGTCAAATGTTTTTTCTTCATCAATTGATATGACTATGTGATTTTTCTGTTTGTATGAGGTATGTTTATGTGATGTATCAAGTTTATTGATATGGGGATATTGTACCATCCTTGTATCCCCAGGATAAATCCTACTTGGTCATGGTGTATGATCTTTCTGAGGTAATGCTGGATTGGATTTGCTAGAATAATGTTAAGGATTTTGGCATCTATGTTCATCAGGGATATTGCCCTGTAATTTTCTTTCATTGTGTTGTTTTTATCTGGTTTTGGTATTAGGGTGATGCTGGCTTCATAGAATGAGCTTGGAAGTGTTCTTTCCTCTTGAATATTTTTGTATATCTAAGGAGGATAGGTTTTAGGTCTTCCTTGAATGTGTGGTAAAACTTCCCTGTGAAGCTATCTGGCCCCGGGGTTTTGTTTGCTGGAAGCTTTTTGATGACTGCTTCAATTTCTTCCATAGTTATTGGCCTATTGAGATTTTTAGATTCTTCCTGATTGAGTTTTGGAAGGTTGTATTTTTCTAGGAATATGTCTATTTCCTCTAGGTTTTCTAGTTTGTTAGAATAGAGTTGTTAATAGATTTTAAAAAATCCTTTGTATTTCTGTGGGGTCTGTTGTTATTTCACCTCTTTTGTTTCTGATTTTATTTATTTGGGTCCTCTCTCTTTGCTTCTTGGTGAGCCTGGCTAGAGGTTCATCAATCTTGTTTATCCTTTCAAAGAACCAGCTCTTGGTTTCTTTGATCCTTTTTTTTTGTCTCTATGTCATTTATTTCTGCTCTGATCTTTATTATCTCCTTCCTTCTGCTCACGGCTTTTCTTGTTACTCTCTGTCTAATTCTTTAAGGTCTAGAGTGAGATGATTTATTAACATTTTTTCTTGTTTTTTGAGATAGACCTGCAGAGCTATGAACTTCCCTTTCAGGAGTGCTTTCACTGTGTACCACAGATTTTGGATTGTTGTGTCTTCATTGTCATTCTTTTTCAGGATGTTTTTAATATTTTTGATCTCTTTAATAACCCAATCATTGTTTAATAGCATGCAATTCAGCTTTCTCCTGTTTGAATTTTTTGATTGTTTTTATTTTAGTTGATTGCTAATATTATGTCATTGTGGTCTGAGAAGATGCTGGATATTATTTCAATCTTCTTGAATTTGGAGAGACTTTGCCTGTGACCCAATATGTGGTCTATCTTTGAAAATGTCCCATGTGCATTTGAGAAGAACTTATATTCTGTGGCTTTGGGGTGAAATGTTCTGAAGATGTCAACTGAGTCCATCTGATGTAGTGACTCATTTAGGATTGCTGAATTTTTTTGTCTAGAGGATTTATTTAGTGATGCCAGTGGGGTATTAAAGTCCCCTACTCTGATTGTATTGTTGTGGATCTCTCCCTTGATATCTTCCAGGAGATTTTTTATGTATTTGGGTGATCCTGGACTGGTGCATATATGTTTACCAGGGCTGTATCCTCTTGCTGTATCAATCCATTTAGTATTGTGAAGTGGCATTCCTTATCTCTTGTTATGGCCTTCACTTTGAGGTCTATTTTGTCCGATATAAGTATTGCTACCCCAGCTTTTTTTAATTTCCATTTGCCTGAAACATATTTTTCCATCCTCCACTTTCAGTCTGTGTGATTCCCTTGTTCTGAGGTAGATCTCTTGTAGACAGCATATATATGGGTCATGTTTTTTTATCCATTCAGATACTCGATGTCTTTTGATTGGAGCATTTGGTCCATTTACATTTGAAGTTATTATTGATAGATACTTGTTTGTAGCCATTTTTATTTTTTGTGCCTGTGTTCCTTCTTCCTTTTTTATTTCTTCTTTTTACACTAGGCCTGTGGTCGGCAAACTGTGGCTTGCGAGCCACATGCGGCTCTTTGGCCCCTTGAGTGTGGCTCTTCCTAAGCCTTAGGAGTACCCTAATTAAGTTAATAACAAGGTACCTACCTATATAGTTTAAGTTTAAAAAATTTGGCTCTCAAAAGAAATTTCAATCATTGTACTGTTGATATTTGTCTCTGTTGACTAATGAGTTTCCCGACCACTGCACTAGTCCCTTTAGCATTTCTTGCATTGCTCACTTGGTAATGATAAACTCTCTTAGCCATTTTTTTTTGTCTGTGAAGCTCCTTATTTCTCCTTCAATTTTGAATGATAGCCTTGCTGTGTGTGAGACTGTTGCTTTTCGGATGGGAGCGGGCAACTCATGCAGCTGCTGCTCCTCAGACAGGGGCAGGCTGTTCCCAGGGCTGCTGATCTTGGGATGGGGGTGGGATGCTCACAGAGCTGCTGCTCCTCAGATGGGAGTGGGCTGCTGAAGCTGTTGCTGCTCCTTGGAAGGGTACAGGCTGTGTGCTTCTGTTGCTCTTGGATGGGGGCTGGGTGCTACCGAGGCTGCTAATTCTCAGGCAGGGGCAGGTTGCGTGGGGCTGCTGCTCCTAGGACCTGGGCAGGCCACTCACAGGGCTGCTGCTCCTTCGAAGGGTGCAGGTCACATGAGGCTGCTGCCCCTCCTACAAGGGCAGGCTTCTCACGTGGCTCCTGCTCTCATGGTCATGGTTCCCTGGGCTAAAGTGTTGGACCGGCCAGTGGGGAGTGCACTTTGGAACTCTCAAGAGCCCTTGCCCAGAGTGGCTGGAGTCTCAGTGCCCATGAGACTGCAGCCAAGGCAGCAGGTCCCTGGCAGGGGTGGCTGTAGAGTCCCAACTGTTTTCTGTGGGCACCCTCGGTGGAGTTGAGGCTGGGCTCCCAGTCACAGTAGCTCTCCCCTTCGAAAAGGCATGGCTTCTGCAGAAGAGCAGGCTGCTCCAGGACTGTTTGCTTGCAATTGTAGCAGAGACTGCCTGGTTAGGCGAGCCCTGTCAGCCTGCCCCCGACGTTCCTGCAGGATCTAACTGTGCCACACACACACACACACACACACACACACACACACACACACCACACTTCCACACACTTCCACACACTCCTCTTTTGCTCCCTCCCTCACTCATGCTCTGTCCCTCACTGCTGCCTTCTTCCTGCCTCTATCTCTATAGTTGGGTCTGGAGTGTTATTGACCCATTCTTGGATGGAGTCTCCTCTCCAGGTGTCTGGTTATGTGGCTCGCTCTCTAGCACATTGGACAAACAGGATAAAATTCACTTAGACAAGACATGACACAAAGGGAATAAAACACGAATGTACTCATGACACTGATCACTCCAATATAAGTGACCACCAGAGAAAAGAGAATTAGGGGAGAGAAAGAGAGCACAAATGATATCAAAGAGAGAAAATATGAGAGAAAAGAAAAAGAAGAAAAAGGAAAAAAATATATATGGAATAAACACCAGAGAACAAACTGATAAACCACTTCATACAAGCACCAAATACCTAGTAAAGTGGGTGGGGGCAGAATCTTATATACAGAAAGTAAGGTTAAGAAATTGGATAAATATGGGGAAGACCTCAGTTCAGTATAGAGGAAGTAGAAAGAGGATGAGTGGATAAGAAGAGAAAGAGAAGAAAAAAATAATAATGAAATTAACAAAAAATTTTAAAAAGTAAGATAAAATAAAAAATTGGAATGATGAAAAATAATGCAAAAAGAAATAGAAAATAAAGAAACAAGCAAAAAATAAAGAAAAAACAAAAAAGAGATAACAAAATAATAATAAAATAAAATAAAATAAAAATGAGGGCTGGTTTAAGATTCCACTCTTCTGTACTGTTTGCAATTTCTCAGTTTCCTGTTGCTGGGACTGAAGGCCTCTCTTTAGGCCAGTCCCTGTGGGCTCTCAAGGACTATTCAGATTTTTTTGTATCCTTTGTACCACTCAGGGTGTAGTCTGGGTGTGGCTGTATTGGTTGCTTGGAGACTGCAGGGAGGGGCTATCTCTTCAGGAGAAAATGGCTGCCTAGCTCTGGCACATCAGGTATGACTCAGCACCAGACTCACAGCCACTTCTCCCAGACCCTCTCGTCTCCCCGGCCTCTCCCCAGACTCCACAAATCCGCACCTCCACCTGTACCTCAGCCATGGGTGAGTGTCTGTATTTGAAAGGTCCTATGAACTACGTTAAGTGAACAAAAGCAAAGACCAAAAAGAGGGGAAAGAGCTGTACCACTGCGAGCCCTTCTCCCCCTGGCACAGTGCGGCCTGGGTAGCCATTTAGGCTGCTCCCTCTGGGCTCAGTCTCTCTTGGCTGTGGACCCATATCTAGAATCCCCTGCCACCAGCAGTCCTGTGGACCTCATTTCCACAGTCAGGCACTATGCCTGTCCCAAGGGACATGGCTTTGGTGCCATGCGGTTTCCCTCTGACCCTCTGGGCTCAGAGGTCTTGCAGTTCTCTCCAGCCCAGATCCCTGATTTTACCATTCTCCAGGCGTCCTCTGCCCTTCCCAGCTGCAAATTGTCTCACCAGCTGTATGTACTTTGCCAATTTGGGGTGGATGTTATTTGATTTAGTTGTTCATTCTATCTGCTCCAAGACAAGGCTCGGGATATGTCCGTCTATTCCGCCACCATTTTATCTCTTCTCCTAGGAATGGGTATTTCTTTAAAGCAGGTGTACAAATGAAAAGATTCTCATTATCACTAGACATTAGGGAAATGAAAATAAAGACCATAATGAAATACCACTTGACACCCACTAGGATGGTACTACCACTACTACTACTACTACTACTACTACTAATAAAAGTTACATGTGTTTGCAAGGATGTTGGTAAATTGGAACCCTTATTCACTGCTAATGGGAATGTAAAATGTTGAAGTTGATTTGTAAAATACTTTGATCCTTAAATAGCTAAATATGACAGTTCACTCATAGGTATATAGGTGTAGGTTTATAACAGTTTCATTTCTAGATATATATCCAAGATAACTAAAGCAAATGTCCAATAGAAAACTTGTGCATGTTTATAGCAGCTTTATTAATATTAGCCAAAAAGTAGAAATAACTCCAATGTCCATCAACTGATGGATAGATAAAATGTGATAGATCCATATGATGAAAAATTACTCATTCATAAAAAGAGAATGAAGTCCTGATGCTACAACATGGATGGACCTTCCTTAGTGAAGGAAGTCAGTCATGAATGGCCACATATATTGTGATTTCATTTATATGAAACTAGAGGCCCGGTGCAGAAGTTTATATACTCGGGGGTGGGGGGAGCAGTGGTGGTCCCTCAGTCCAGCCTGCACCCTCTCACAGTCCGGGATCCCTCAGGGGATGTCAGATATCCTTAGCGCTTCCCTTGTCAGCCGTGAGCCTGACTTCTGACTGTGTGGTGCTCCCCCTGTGGGAGCGCACTGACCACCATGGGGCAGCTCCTGCATTGAGCATATGCCCCCTGGTGGTCAGTGTGTGTCATAGCAACAGGTCGTTCCACTGTTTGGTCAATTTGCATATTAGCTTTTTATTATATAGGATGCCCCAAATATGCCAGTCCATCATAAAACAAAGAAGATAAGTTTCCCAGGGGCGTTGGGGAGGGGAACATGAGAGTGACTGCTAATGGGTATGGGATTTTGTTTTGGGGTGAAGAAAACGTTCTAGAATTAGATAATGGTGATTCATGTACAGGTCTATAAATATGCTAAAAAACATTAAATGATATACTTTAGATAGGTGAACTACACTGTATGTAAATTATATCTCAGTTAAAAACAAAACAAAACAAAACAAAACATGTCCCTACCATTTTTACCTCTATGCATTGCTCTCACTTAAGTGTTTTTTTTTCAAATTACATTTTAATAACTGTATGCCTATAATTGATTCAAGATACAAGGTGGCTGTCTGCTCCTTCTTTTGTCTCTGACCCATAGAAGGATTCAGTTGCCACCTTTTAAATGAGTGTGAAGACTTTGGTAAAGACTATAAGCTGTAGCAAATACAGAATGTGGAAATTTTGTTATTTATATGCACATCTGAAAGAGAGTTGTTCCATGATTTTAGGGACTCATTGAAGAAAATATGCTTAATTACATTAGTATAAATGCTCATTAGCATATCTTATATTAAAACTCAGAATTTTGGTTTACATTTTTATAAAAATACACTTATTTTCCTTTCAAATTCCAAATAGTACCTTTTAGCTTTTAGCCTCCACCACTAGTTTTTCAAGGAATAAAAATGGAGTTTCAATATATAAATACATTTGATTCTAACACTGGTGTGTAGATAGAATTAATGTAAATCAATCAGGATTTCTGAAAATGTACAACTGGTTGTTAATTGTCAGTCTTTAACTTGGCCTTGTGTGACACAATGACAGAGTAGTCAAATGGATCAAGCTACTAATTGTTGCTAGTTTCTTCTCAGTTGCAAAACTTTAGACAAGTTACTATGTCTCATTGTACTTCATGTTCCTCATCTGTCATCTCTACCATGCAGTGTTGTGGAAGTGATAAATTATGATAATTCATATGAAAGCACCTAAAACATGCACTGCACATAGTAAGTGATGATGATGATGATGATGATGATGATGATAATCATGGTGACTTATTTTGTTACTTAATGAATACTACATGCCAGGCAGTGTGTAGAACACATAACATTGATTAGCTCATGTAATTCACACAAAAACCAGGAAGGTAAATATAGTGAATAACCCCACTTCAAAGATGGGAAGCCATAGTTGCTCAATACGTATGGCAATACTAGTAGGTATCACAGTACTGGTGTGTGATAAATGTTAAGTAAAATTACCTTCCCTCCTTTCCATAAATATTTTTTCTTTTTTTAAAAATGTGTACTTAATGTTAAAAGTACTATAGATGTTCCCTTTTCCCCTATTGACACCCTCCTCCCCATAACCCGCCTCCCAAACCTTTGCCATACTATTGTCTGTGTCCATGGGCTGTGCATATATGCATATAAGTTCCCCAGATAATGTATCCACCCCCACACCCCACCCACAACTTCCCTCTGAAATTCATGATCTGTTCATGGTTCTATGTCTTTGGATGTATTTTGTTCATCCATTCATTTTGTTCATTAGATTCCACATATGGGTGAGATCATGTGATACTTACCTTTCTCTGACTGGCTTATTTCACTTAGCATAATACTCTCCAGGTCCATCCATGCTGTTGCAAATGGTAAGAGTTCTTTCTTTTTTACAGCTGTGTAGTATTCCATTATGGAACTAGAAGACAGTTTTTTATCCACTCATCTACTAATGGGCACTTGGGCTGTTTCCAAATCTTAACTATTGTAAATTGTGCTGCTATGAACGTAGGAGTGCTAATATTATTTCTGATTGGTGTTTCAGGTTTCTTAGGATATATTCCTAGAAGTGGGATCACTGGATCAAATGGGAGTTCCATTTTTAATTTTTTGAGGAAACTCTATACTGTTTTCCACAGTGGCTGCACCAGTCTACATTTCCCCAGAAGTGTACTAAGGTTCACTTTTCTCCACATCCTCGCCAACACTTGTCATTTGCTGATTTGTTGATGATAGCCTTTCTGACAGGTGTGAGGTTATTTTGCATATCTCAGAAGATTAGTGACTTTGAGAACTTTTTTATATGTCTCGTGGCCATCTGCATGTCTCCTTTGGAGAAATGTCTATTAGGGCCTTTGCCTATTTTTTAAAATTGGTTTATCAGCTTCCTATTGTTAAGTTGTATGACTTCCATATATATTTTGGAAATTAACCCCTTATCAGATGGATCATTGGGAAATATGTTCTCCCATAGAGTTTGTCTTCTTTCTGTCAAGTTGTATGAGTACCTTTTATATTTTGGAAATCAACCACTTATAAGATGTATCATTGACAAATGTGTTCTTTTGTACAGTGGGCTCCCTTTTCATTTGGTTGATGGTTTATTTTTGTGTGCAGAAGCTTTTTATTTTAATGTAGTTCCATTTATTTATTTTCCTTTGACCTAGAACATATACTGGCAAGCATATTGCTATGAGACATGTCAGATTTTGCTACCTATGATTTCTTCTAAGATTTTTATGGATTCACTACTTACATTTCAGTCTTTTTTTCCATTTTGAGTTTATTCCTGTGTATGATGTAAGTGGGTGGTCTAGTTTCACTTCTTTGCATGTATCAGTCCAATTTTCTTAACACAATTTATTGAAGAGAATATCTTTACTCTATAGTATGTTGTTCTCTACTTTATCAAATCTTAATTGAGTATAGTGGCTTGAGTCAATTTCTGGTGTCTCCATTTTGTTCCATTGATCTCTATGCCTATTCTGGTGCCAGTGCCAAGCTGTTTTGATTACAGTGGCTTTGTAGTATCATTTGATATCTGGTATTGTGACCCCTCCAGCATTGTTCTTCTTTCTCCAAATTTCTGTGACTATTCAGGGTCTTTTTTGGTTCCATATACATTTTTGGAGTGTTTATTCTATATCTATGAAATATGCCATTGGTATTTTAATAGAGATTACATTGAATCTACAGACTGCTTTGGCTAATATGGACATTTTGATGATGCTGATTCTACCAACCCACCAACAAGGTATATTCTTCCACTTCTTTATATCTTCCTCTAACTCTTTTTTAAATGTCCTGCAGTTTTTCAAGTACAGGTCTTTTACCTCCTTGGTTAAGTTTATTCCTAAGTATCCTAATTATTTTGTTGCAATGTTAAATGGAATTTTTTTTTAGTTTCTTTTTCTGAGAGTTCATTATGGTTTATAAAAAAAAATCCATGGATTTATGGATGTTAATTTCATATCCTGCTAAGTTGCCGAATTAATTTACTAAATCTGGTAGTGTTTTGGTGGAGTCTTAGGGGTTTTTATGTACAATATCTTGTCATCTGCGAATAATGACAATTTTACTTCCTCCTTTTCAATTTGGATGCCTTTTATGTTTTTTCTTATCTAATCACTGTCGCTAGCGCTTTCAGTACTATGGTTAAACAGAGTAATGAAAGCAGGCATCCCTGCCTTGTTCTTATTTTTAGAGGAACTGGTTTTAGTTTTGCCCATTGATTATGATGTTGGCTGTAGATTTGTCATATATGACCTTTATTATGTTGAGATGTCATTCCTCTATTCCCACTTTGATGAGTATTTTTATCAAAAAAGTGTGCTGGATTTTGTCAAATGCTTATTGTGCATCAGTTGATATGGTAATGTGATTTTTTTATTTTTTTATTTTATTGTTTTATTGCTTAAAGTATTACAAAGAGTATTACATATGTCTCCTTTTTTTCCCGCCCTTGACAATCCCCTGGCCTCCCCTAACCCCCAGTGTCTTATGTCCATTGGTTATGCTTATATGCATGCATACAAGTCCTTTGGTTGATCTCTTACCCCTCTCCCTCCTGGCCCACAACCCTCCCCAGCCTTCCCGCTGCAGTTTGACAATCTGTTTGAGGCAGCTCTGCCTCTGTATCTATTATTGTTCATAAGTTTATAATGGTCTTTATTATCCATGAATGAGTGAGATCATGTGGTATTTTTCCTTCATGGACTGGCTTATTTCACTTAGCATAATGCTCTCCAGTTCCATCCATGCTGTTGCAAATAGTAAGAGTTCCTTCTTTTTTACAGCAGGATAGTATTCCGTCGTGTAGATGTACCACAGTTTTCTAATCCATTCATCTACTGATGGGCACTTAGGCTGTTTCCAGATCTTAGCTATGGTGAATTGTGCTGCTATGAACATATGGGTGCATAGATCCTTTCTGATTGGTGTTTCTGGTTTCTTGGGATATATTCCTAGAAGTGGGATCACAGGGTCAAATGGAGTTCCATTTTTAGTTTTTTGAGGAAACTCCTTACTGTCTTCCAGAGTGGCCGCACCAGTCTGCATTACCACCAGCAGTGCACAAGTGTTCCTTTTTCTCCACATCCTCTCCAGCACTTGTCGTTTGTTGATTTGTTGATGATGGCCAGCCTGACAGGTGTGAGATGGTACCTCATTGTTGTTTTGATTTGCATCTCTCGGATGATTAGTGACTTTGAGCATGTTTTCATATGTCTCTTGGCTTTCTGAATGTCCTCTTTTGAAAGGTGTCTATTTAGATACTTTGCCCATTTTTTGATTGGATTGTTTATCTTCTTTTTGTTAAGTTGTATGAGTTCCCTATAAATTTTGGAGATTAGGCCCTTATCAGATATGACATTGGCAAATATGTTTCCCCACGCAGTGGGCTTTCTTCTTGTTTTGTTGATAGTTTCTTTTGCTGTGCAGAAACTTTTTATTTTGATGTAGTCCCATTTGTTCATTTTCTCTTTAGTTTCAAGTGCCCTAGGAGCTGTATCAGTGAAGAAATTGCCTTGGCATATGTCTGAGATTTTGTTGCCTTTAGATTCTTCTAGAATTTTTATGGTTTCCCGTCGTACATTTAAGTGTAATGTGATTTTTGTCTTCCAAATTTTTATGTGATGTATCACATTTTTTTATTTGAAAATATTGTACCAGCCTTGCATCCTAAGAATAAATTGAAGTTGGTTTTGGTGGATGATCTTTTTAATGTATTGCTGGACCTGATTTGCTATTATTTTGTCATCTATATTCATCAGGGATATTGACCTGTAATTCTCTTTCTTTGCAGTGTCATTGTCTGGTTTCAGAATTACACTAGTGCTGGCCTAGTTAAAAGATCTTGGAAATGTTTCTTCCTCTTGGATTTTTTTGGAATATTTTGAAGAGGAAATTTGTTAGTTCTTCTTTGAATGTTTGGGAAAACTCCCCTCTGAAGCCATCAGAGAAGGGCTTTTGTTTGCTGGGAGTTTATTATTATTATTATCACTTTTACTTCTTCAATTTCATCAATTGTTATTAGTCTATTCAGGTTTTCTGATTCTTCCTGATTAAGTTTTGAAAGATTGTATTTTTCTAGAAATATGTTCATTTACTCAAGGTTTTTCTGCGTGTTGGAATATAGTTGCTCATAATATTTTTTCACTTTCCTTTGAATTTCTGTGGGTTCAGTTATTACTTCCCCTCTTTTGTCTCTGATTTTGTTTATTTGGATCTTCTGTTTCTTGATGAATCTAACTAAAGTTTCATCAATCTTGGTTATCTTTTTAAGGAGCCAGCTCTTGATTTTCTTGATGATTTGTATTTTTTTAAATGTCTATGTCATTTATTTCTGCTCTAATTTTTATTTAATTCCTTCTAATTAGTCTGGGCTGTTACTGTTTTTCTCTTTCTAATTCTTTAAGTTGTAGGGTTAGATAGTTTACTAGAAGTTTTTCTTATTTTCTGAGGTACTCCTATAGTGCTATGAACCTCCCTCTCAGAAATGCTGTTGCTATGTCCTAAAGATTTTATTGCTCAGTGTTCATCCAGAAAGTTGTTTGTTTCTTCCTTGATCTCTTTTGTGACCCATTCATTGTTTAATTACATGCTATTTAGTCTCCATGTGTTTGAATGTTGCATTTTAGTTGATTTCACATTTCATGATATTGTGATCTGAGAAGATGCTTGATATAATTACAGTCTCCTGAACTTGTAGAGGCTTGTTTTTTGTTTTGTTTGTCTTTTTTTACTTTATGTGGTATATCTTTGGGAATGATCCATGTGGACTTGCAAATAATGTATATTCTGTAGTTTGGGGTGAAATGTTTTTTAAATGTCAATTAATTTCATCTGATCTAATGTGTCATGTAGGATTGCTATTTTCTTCTTGATTTCTGTCCAGAATGTATACCTAGTGATGTCAGTGGAATGTCAAAGTCCCCTACTATGATTGTATTGCTGTCCATCTTTCCCTTAAAATGCTCCAGAAGTTTTTTGTGTGTTTTTTTTTCTCTATATTTGGGTGTTCCTATATTGGGTGCATATAAGTTTATCAGAGTTATATCCTCTTGTATTGATTCATTCAGTATTATGAAGTGGCCTTCCTTGTCTCTTATTATGGCCTTCACTTTGAGGTCTATTTTGTCAGATACAAGCATTGCTATGCCAGCATTTTTTTCATTTCCAATTATCTGGAAAATTTTCCCATCCCTTTACTTTCATTCTGTGTGAGTCTTTTGTTCTGAGGTGGGTCTCTTGTAGACAGCATATCTATGTGTCATGTTTTGTTATCTATTCATCTACCCTATGTCATTGTTTGGAACTTTTAAGTCATTTACACTTAAGGTTATTATTAGCTAGAGGCCTGGTGCACAAAAATTTGTGCACTCTGGGGGGGGGGGGTCCCTCAGCCCAGCCTGTGCCCTCTCACAGTCTGGGACCCTTTGGGGGATGTCCACCTGCTGGCTTAGGCCCGCTCCCTGGCAGTCAGACATCCCTATGGCAGCCTGGGAGACCTCGGGGGATGTCCACTTGCCAGCGGGGAGCAGGCCTAAGCTGCAGTTGAACATCCTTAGCGCTGTTGAGAAGGCGAGAGAGGCTCCCACCACAACCGCTGTACTGGCAGCAGTCAGCCTGGCTTGTGGCTGAGCAGAGCTCCCCCTGTGGGAGCTCACTGACCACCAGGGGGCAGCTCCTGCATTGAGTGTCTGTCCCCTGGTGGTCAGTGTGTGTCATAGTGACCAGTCATTCCCAGTTGTTCTGCTGTTAGGGTCAATTTGCATATTACCCTTTTATTATATAGGATAGAAGCCTGGTGCATGGGTGGGGTCTGGCTGGCTTACCCTGAAGGGTGTCCCGGATCAGGGTGGGTGTCCTGCTGGAGTGCCTGGCCAGCCTGGGTGAGGGACTTATGGCTGTTTACAGGCTGCCACAACCCCTTCAAGGTGGGGGTCCCCACTGGGGTGCCTTGCCAGCCTGGGTGAGGGGCTTATGGCTGTTTGCAGGCTGGCCAAGCTCCCCAGTGGAGACCCTCACCCCATGAGGGTGTGGCCAGCCTGGGTGAGTGGCTGGTGACTGTTTGCAGGCTGGCCAAGCCCCCCAGTGGGGACCCTCACCCCATGAGGGTGTGACCATCCTGGGTGAGGGGCTGATGGCTGTTTGCAGGCTGGCCATGGCCCCCAGACACCCAAGCTCCCAGTGGAGGCTGGCTGGAAGCAGGTATCTTGGATTTATTTAGCTTCTATAATTGAAACTTTGTTGCCTTTAGCGGAGGCCACTGCCAGCCAGGGCAGGCGGGAAGCCTGGCTTCCTCCATCGCCGGGGCAACCAAGCCTCCTGCTTGCTCCAGCTCCGTGGCTGCCAGCCGCCATCTTGGTTGGGTTAATTTGCATATAGTTGCTCTGATTGGCTGGTGGGAGTGGCTTGGGGTGTAGCGAAGGTATGGTCAATTTGCATGTTTCTCTTTTATTAGATTAGATAGGTACTTATTTGTTACTATTCTTATTCTTTATGCATCTGTTCTTCTCTTTCTGTCTATTTCTTCTTCTTACAACAGTCCTTTTAGCATTTCTTGCAGTGATGGTTTGCTGATAATAAACTCTTTTAGCATTTTGTTGTCTGTGAAGTTCTTTATTTCACCTTTGATTTTGAATGATAACCTTGCTGGATAGAGTGGTCTTGACTTCAGTCCCTTCCTTTTCATTACTTTGTATAGTTCACAGCACCCTTTTCTTGCCTGAAATGTTTCTATTTAGAAATAAGCTGACAGTCCAATTGGAGCTCCCTTGAAGGTAACTTTCTCTTTCTCTCTTGCATCCTTTAAGATTCTTTATCTTTAATGTTTGCTATTATAAGTATGATGTTCCTAAGCATGGGTCTTTCGGGGCCCATCTGGATTGAAACTCTCTGTATTTCCTGAACTTTAATGACTTTTTCCTTCACCAGGTCAGGGAAGTTTTCTGCCATTATTTCTTCAAACAGGCTCTCTATTCCTTGCTTGGATTTTTATCCTTCTGGCACCCTTATGATTCAAATTTTGTTGTTTCATGTTGTCCCAAAGCTGTATTAGACTCTCCTGCTTTTTAATTTTTTTTTCCATTTGCTGCTCTGAAGGTTTTTTTCTTCTGCCTTATCTTCTGATTCACTGATTCATTCCTCAGCTTCTTCTAGTCTATTGTTGAATCCTTCCAGGGTGTTCTTTATTTAAGCTATGTCATTCTTCATTTCTGCTTGATTCTTGTTTATTGTTCCAACCTGCTCTTTGTTTTACCTCTCATGAAGTCCATTTTAGTTCTCATTATGTTGTTTGTAGTTCTCACTGGGTTGCTTGGGCACACTTATTTCCGTTACCTTCAATTCTTTTTCTGATATACAGCTTGCCTCCATTTCATTTAGTTCATATCTGGCAATTCCTCCTTTTCTTTCTTTTGTGGGTTGTTTCTTTGTCTCACATGTTTTGCTGTCCCTTTGTATTGGTCTCTGTGTAGTAGATCATACTGCTATGCCTCCCAGATTTTGTGGGGTGGTCTTATGCAGTAGGTGTTTGTGGTACTCAGTGTTGCTGTATCTCAAATCTCCTGAGTTGGGTGCACTAGGAATGCCCCTTTGTTTTAGTTATTTGGGTTTTCCTGTTGTAATTGTGTCTTTCTGTTGTAATTGTGTCTTTCTGTTGTTTTCCCACTCATGGATGGAATCTCCTCTCAGACTGGCTATGTCACTCAACCCCAAACATGTCATGCAAGCAGTTGTAGAAGTGCTGACAGAACATAACAAAAGACAACAAAACATGAAATGAAAAACCAAAACATACACAGGACCCCCACAGAAATAACAATACAACCACCAGAGAAAAGAGAAAAGAGAGAAAGAATGGTAGGAGAAAATAAAGAAAAAATATGAGGAGAAAAAAACACAAACAAGCAAAAACAAACAAAAAAAGGGGGGTAAAAAGGACTATGCATGGGCAGAGATGAAATAAAGAACATAAGACTAAAGAATTAGGGGAATAAGGGAAGGAAAACAGTTTAAAATAAAGGAGGAGGGAAAAATTTGAAAAGGAAAATAGAGAAGAAATCAGACCCAAAATGAGAAAAGGAAAAATATGAGTAAGCAGGAGAAAAGGGAAAGAAACAAATTGAGTTGAAAAAGGCCAGAGGAAGGTTAGATACATGAATGAAACAACAAAGACTAAGGTAATAACAAATCAATAAACAGATAAAGAATATAAAGAAAGAAAGGAAAGAATAGAAAAAAAGAAGAAGTGTCATTCATTTCAGTAGAGTTTACTTCCCCATGGATCCTCCCTTTGGATCCTGCTCTTCTGATGACTGTGGATGACTGTTTTGTCTGTCACTTCTGGGATTCCTGGGAGATACTTTAGTGCTAACCACTGTCAGAAACTGTCCTCCTTTGGCTTTTAGCAACCTTCTTGGAGCTTTAAGCAATCCACAGTTTTTGTCTGTTCCCACAGGACTTGGCTGCAATTAGGAGGTGACAATCTTCCCTCTAAAGCAGCTTTGTTAGTAGCCTGGGGCCCATGGCTGGGTCAGTGAACTTTCTCATGTCCCTGGCCTCTGCTCATCTTCACCTTCCAGCCAGCTATCAATTATAATCACTCAAAGTCTGTTTCTGAAAGGGATTTAGGCTGAATCCAGAGTCTAGACCTCTGGGTCTCCATGAGGGGAAGATACTGTTCAGATTACAGGGAAAGTGGGGGGTGTAATTCCCTGTCCCAGAGCTATTCCTTTGCTAGTGTCCCAGAATAATACTCTGTCCCCAGCTGGGCAGAGATCCTTCTATGCATTCCAATTGGATCAGCTGGAAACTTGTAATTTCTATCAGTTATCCCATGCAGGGAAAGCACCAATCAGGTTACCCTGGATAGTGAGGTAGATGGCCCCACCCCAAATCCAGTCACTGATCCTTCTTGAGACTGTTCAAACCCCTAGGCTTGGTCTCTGCTTTTGTCTCCTCTGAAAAAGTCAAAATGTAGCATGTGGCAGGCAGGGCTCCTGAGGATGGGGCAGGCTGTGTCACCTAGGGAGTTTTTTTGTTTGTTTTTGTTTGTTTGTTTGTTTTGTTTTGTTTTGTTTCCTTTTTCCTGAGCTGTGGCATCTGGGAACACTGGCTCTTCCCAGGAAAAATAGCTATTTCATTTTGGGGGTATGATCAAATGCAGGACTCCCAGCTGCTGTCCCTCCACTTCTCCCCACAATGCTTCCCACCTCATCCTCTCCTTAGACACCTGGAATCCCCACTGCCCCCTCTGCATCAAAGTCTCAGGTGAGTAACTGCAAACAAAAATCCTGTGCTTTGGGTTCAAAAAATAAATAATTAAAAATAAAAAGCAGAAACTGAGGCTTTTTCTCTGACTGGCTTCTGGTCCATCGGCTCTAGACTCCCCAGCAGCCAGCAGCCCTCCATCCTTCACTTCTGGATGTTACATGGGCTGCTCATTTCAGCTCTGGTGTTCCAGGATGTGGAGCCTAGTCTCAATTCCAGACCTCTATCTTCTGAGGGAACAGACCCTCCTGTATCTGAGAGCTCCCTCCTCACTCCCAGCCTGCCACCCATGGCAGCTGGATCAGCCCCTCTTGTGACCTCACGCTTCCCACCAGTCTCAGGTGTTTTCTGTCCTTCCTTGATATGTCTTTTCCTCAGCTGGACCTCAGTTGGCAATTCTGGGTGTATGTTTACCACTTTAGTATTATTTCCAGTATGGCCCTGGGAGAAAGTGCATGAAATGTCTGCCTATTTGGCTGCCATTTTCTCTCCTTCTCCCTGGGTATTTTTTCCTCTTTCCATCCAAGTCAGTTGTAGATGTTCTGGGACCACTTTGCTTTTAATCGTGTATAGCACAAACATCTAGGCAAATTGCGACTAGGACATTTAATTAAAGTGAAGCACAGGGCCCCAGGCAGCTCAATATTACTTAGTCCCATGAAAGGTACCCAGACCACTCTAATCCTCATTTAACAGAATATAGTTCTTTTCAGCTTTGAAAATGTGTAGAAAGCACGAACAACTACATTTCAGATCCACTATTTCCTCATTGCCTCAGAAGAACAGAGAACAAAGAGCAGCTTTTTAGGGCTGAGAGAAAAAAATCATATCACAGTCCACTCTTCTTAGAGTGGACATTGTGATCTTCCCTTCTCCTCTCCCTCAGATGCCAGCTCCCACCTATCTCTTTGCCATGACGCTTTGTTCCTAGGAGAAAGCAGCTAAAGTTTGCTTCTTGTAGGAAGTTAAGGGTAGTTTAGCTCCTTTTGCCATGAACACACTGTACCAGCTTTCTGCAGGGTGTGTTAGTTTGTTTTCTCATTGGTTCATTCATTCATCATTTATTTGTTCATCCATATATCCAATAAATATTTAGCAAACACTAATATAATCATACCATGTGCTAGGAGCTGGGGATAAAAAAGTGAACAAATCAGAGTCCCTGCTACTCTCAAGGAATAGATAGAGATAAATAAGTGAACTATCAAACACCTTGGTCCTATTTTGAAGGCTAAGTGTATGGTGATCCTGATCTCCTAATCACAGAACATTTAGCCTACATCTAATCTTCCTTCAGAGATAGGGCATGATTGAACCAAATACTTAATAATCAGTCATTTGTAGACTAAATCATGGAATCCCAGAAAACTAGTGTCTGGAGTGAGGCAACGTAATGGAATGAGCATGGGCCATATAGTTCTCTCCCTACTTTTGCTTACCTGGAGAATGGAGTAAATAAAAGTCTCTGTATGGTAAGGGTGTTGAGGAGATAAATAAGATACTTCTCAGTCAATCTATATCCCCTTACTCTCCTGTACATATCAGTATCTAAAATTATTTTTGACTCTTTATTTGTTTATTTAATGCACCTTCCTCAAATGTAAGCCTCCATAAGGCAATCATTGTCTTTGTATAACTTGTACATTATTGTATCCCTAGTCTAGTCTAGTCTAATGGTGCTTAGTTTATGATAGGTACTGGATACATATTTTTATTAACATAATGGATGATAATGAATGTGAAGGTATTTTTAAATTTGTGAAATTCTGTATATATAATACTTGTTAAATTAAAGATCTGTAATATAAAACCCTTGTTTTATAGATATCAGAAGGCAGTTTGGTATATTAGAAAGAGTGCTGGATTAGGAATTAAAACTAGAGTTCAAATTACAGCCTTGCTACTTACTAGCTGTTCCACTTTATACAAGTTACTTAACCTTCCCAAACTTCCTCTGACTCATCTGTTTGCCTCACAAAATAGTTATGCAGATCCAGGAGATAAATGCATGTGAATATGATTTATATGCTTTGCAAATAAAGGTTTTATAAGATGAGAAAACTGAAGGTCATGAAAAAAGGTGACTGGTCAGTAGCAATTACTCTCCATTTCTACTGAGGACAGAGGAAAAAAGTAATCTGAAGAATGTTGGATAGATATGAGGAAACAATTTGTGACCAGGATGTGAGATGTACTGTGATCAAATGGATATTGTGAAAACTTTTGTTTAGCAGTGTCCCAATTAGAACTCATAAGTTGCTCAGGGTTCATCTTGGCCTTCAGATTAAGATGCTATTTGAATAGCAACATGACAGTTTTCTAACTTTGTTCTTTGGCTTAACAGCAAGTGGAGGAGGAAAGAAAGAGGCAGGAGGATTGAACGGGGACTGACCAGGCAGTGGTTGAGCTAGACACTGGAAATTAATCAATGAAGGACATGAAAGATGGAAACCAGACACACAGATGGATTATTTATCATATAAAACATTATAGATGCTCTGAAAAAAGACTTTGTAAGTTGGGGCTATGATCATGTTATATCTAGGGGACACAGGGTCAGAAAAGGCTTCATGGACTAGATCAGTGATGGCGAACCTTTTGAGCTTGGCGTGTCAGCATTTTGAAAAACCCTAACTTAACTCTGGTGCCGTGTCACATATAGAAATTTTTTGATATTTGCAACCATAGTAAAACAAAGACTTATATTTTTGATATTTATTTTACATATTTAAATGCCATTTAACAAAGAAAAATCAACCAAAAAAATGAGTTCACATGTCACCTCTGACACGCGTGTCATAGGTTCGCCATCACTGGACTAGATAATGGCCTCTTGGGCTGAGAACTGAATTATGAGATGTTGTGGTAAGGGAGACAAATGGTTGGGGCAGGGTGAAGTCATTCCAGTTGGAGGGACTAGCAGTGTAAGCAAAGACACGGGGGTGTGAAATAGCAGGGTTAGACTGCAGAAATGAAACAGGGTGGTACTCCTGAAAGGTGATAGCAAAAAGATTGTGGAAATTGTGAGATAAGGAGGTAGAAATAGGCCTTGAATGTCAGGCTACGGCTTTGAATTTGTATCCTTTAGGTCAAGTGGTTTTCAGTTCCTTTGGTCTCACCTGTTGCTCATATTCTGAAAACACTGGGCTAAGTAGGAGTGGGATCAGTTCTCTGTATTGTTAATTAGCTCCTCAGGGGATTCTGATGAATCAGTGAATTAGGCCACTGCTGTAAGCCATGGGAAGTTATTGATAGCTCTTAAGTAAAGGACTTACACAAGCAGATGTTTTCCATGGGATTGCGCTGGGGTCCTGTGTAATTTATATATTGGTGAGTGTCAGACAGGAAGCAGAACACTTGAATAAGAAAGTTGCAGTTATTTTGAAGGTAAGGTTATGTGTGTGTTTGGGGGGTGCTGTTTGGGCATTAAAGATGTGGAGATGAAAATTGAGATACATTGAGGAAGTTTATTACATTAAGTCCATGAGGACTCATGGTTTTTTGTTTTTTGTCATAGGGGACTGCCATCCACTGTGAAAAACTATCATAAAACAGTTAATCATAGAGTCAGAGAGACTTCAGTTCAGATGTCGCAACCATCAATTACTGTTTATGAATCTTGGGAAAATGTTTAAAGTTTCTGGACCTCAGTGATCTCTTCCATAAAGTTAGGATAATAGTGCATACTTCATTCATTTGTTGTACAGATTTAATGAAGTTAAGGTATATAGAGTTTATAGTATATTAGTGGGGACATATAGGCTCCCAGTAAATGTTAGTTGTTACTATCTACACTAATAAAAGAGAAACATGGTAATTAGCGTACGACCGCTACCCTTCCCATTGGCTAATCAGCATATCCTTATGCAAATTAACTGTCAGCCAAGATGGCGGCCAGCAGCCAGGGAGCTGGAAGCGAACATGAGGCTTGCTTGCTCCAGTGACTGCAGACTGAAACGTTCCCCGCCTGACTTGCCTGCCTCTGAGCTGGCAGTTTGAAACATTCTAACAAATATAGGCCGGGATCTCAGAGCTGGAGTTATACATTGTTTCGATTATAGAACCGAAACAAACCAGATACCTGCTCTCAGAGCTAGAGCCAGAGCTAAAGCTGGCCCAGAATAAAATAAAAAAAAGGAGCAGTTGGGAGCTTCAATCAACAACCGCCAGCCTGAAAGCAGCCCTCAGCCCCTCACCCAGACTGGCCAGGCACCCCAGTGGGGACCCCCACCCTGAAGGGTGTGTGACCAGCTGCAAACAGCCATCATCCCCTCATCCAGGCTGGCCAGGCACCCCAGTGGGGACCCCCACCCTGATCCAGGACACCCTTCAGGGCAAACCAGCCAGCCCCCAGGCCTCTATCCTATATAGTAAAAGGGTAATGTGCCTCCCAGCACCGGGATCAGCGGAGCCGCGAAGCTCCTGGCACCAGATCAGCATGACAGGGGCAGCGCCCAAACCCCCTGATCGCCCTGTGGCTCTGTGTGTGACAGGGTAGAGCCATAACCTCCCCATCCGGGCCTGCCCTGAGTGTGAC
>NW_005871052.1:17574057-17580284 GCF_000147115.1 Myotis lucifugus | reverse complement strand
TGCTCTGTGCATGATGGGGTGGCGCCCACTCCCAATTCGGCCCTGCTCTGAGCCTGACCAGGGGCTGCACCTAGGGATTGGGCCTGCCCTCTGCCACCCAGGAGCAGGCCTAAGCCAGCAGGTCGTTATCTCCCGAGGGGTCCCAGACTGCGAGAGGGCACAGGCTGGGCTGAGAGACCCCCCTTCCCCCCCGCCCGAGTGCACAAATTTTTGTGCACCGGGCCTCTAGTCTAATCTAATAAAAGAGAAACATGCAAATTGACTGCACCTCCGCTATGCCCCAAGCCACTCCCACCAGCCAATCAGAGCAACTATATGCAAATTAACCCAACCAAGATGGCGGCCAGCAGCCAGGGAGCTGGAGCAAGCAGGAGGTTTGGTTGCCCCGGCGATGGAGGAAGCCAAGCTTCCCACCTTCCCCTGCTGGCTGTGGCCTCTGCTCAAGGCAACAAAGTTTCAATTATAGAGGCTAAATAAATCCCAGATACCTGCTTCTAGCCAGCCTCCACTGGGAGCTTGGGTGGCTGGGGGCCGTGGCCAGCCTGCAAACAGCCATCAGCCCCTCACCCAGGATGGCCAGGCACCCCAGCAGGACCCCCCACCCTGAAGGGGGTGTGGCCAGCCTGAAAACACCCATCAGCCCCTCACCCAGGCTGGCCAGGCACCACAGCGGGACCCCCACCCTGATCCAGGACACCCTTCAGGGCAAACCAGCTGGCCCCCACCCATGCACCAGGCCTCTATCCTATATAATAAAAGGGTAATATGCAAATTGACCCTAACAGCAGAATGACTGGGAATGACTGGTCACTATGACACACACTGATCACCAGGAGGCAGACACTCAATGCAGGAGCTGCCCCCTGGTGGTCAGTGCGCTCCCACAGGGGGAGCTCTGCTCAGCCACAAGCCAGGCTGATGGCTGCCAGTACAGCGGTTGTGGTGGTAGCCTCTCCCGCCTCCTCAGCAGTGCTAAGAATGTCTGACTGCAGCTTAGGCCTGCTCCCCGCTGACAAGTGGACATCCCCCGAGGTCTCCCGGGCTGCCAGAGGGATGTCTGACTGCCAGCTTAGGCCCAATCTTCCGGGGAGCGGGCCTAAGCCAGCAGGTGGTCATCCCCCGTGGGGTCCCAGACTGTGAGAAGGCACAGGCCGGGCTGATGGACCCCCCCCACACCCAAGTGCACAAAGTTTTGTGCCCCGGGCCTCTAGTTTTGATATATGTTGTGACATGTATTGGAATGAAATGCAGTAGGAGATTTTTAATATCTGCCAGGGGCCACTGTCCCCATAAACAAAATCAATATTTTATGTTGAGGAGCAGTGCACTTTTCCCAAATGTCATGTTAATAGCTGACCTTGTTTTGTCTTGGGTCAGGTTTTGCTGTGTGTATTCAAGAGAGCAAGGTAAGCCCTATTAGAGAGTTATCTCAATGAAGCCGTTTTCTTAGCTCCTGTAGGTTCTTTAGGCCAACATGAAATGTCTAACTTTGGATGCCCTGGTTGTGGACTGAACTTGGAATCTCACCAGCATTTTATTGCTACCCAAACTGTGTCTGTTCACATGGTGCTATCTCTCTCTTCTTTGGTTTTCTGAAGTCCTTAGGTACTTGGCTGAATATTTCTTACATTTCTTAAGCTACATTGTGTTTTCCTTGAATCAGACAAAGTTACAAAAGAACTTTAACAATAGGGTTCCTTTTATTTTCAGTGCTTTAACAAGTTTTGTATAAGGGATGATAGTGACTGCTGATTTTCTGCCTTAACTAGTAATGTTCAACAAAGGAGGAAGCATGGTATATTGCAAAGCTCACTGGACTGGGAGCCAGATGCCCTGGACTCTAGTCCCAAGGGGAAATCAGGATGGAATGAGGAAAATGGGGGAAAATGGCCACTTATTTTGAGTGTGCCAGGCCATTTTGCATGTATTATTGGATAGATTTGTCACAAAATCCTCAAGGTTGGTATATCATTTTCCCCATTTTGTTGATAAGGAAACTGATATTAGGGAGTTTAGTTTCATCGTTTGCCCAACATTAAAAGGATAGTGATCAATAATAATGGATTTCAAACCTGAGTCTCTCTGGTTCTAAAGTGTTTGTTTTGTTTTCTATTTGTGACAATGCAACTTACTAGAAAATGTCTTTAACTCTGGCTTCATTTGCCTCCTCTGTAACATGGTGCTCTGAATCCTCTGCTCTGTATGACAATAAATATCCTCAGACCAGACTTAGGATAACGGATGGTGATATTTGTATCTTCGGGCCCTTAATGTATTCTAAGTGCCTCTCACAGTGTTCACTACATATTTGGACACTCAATAAATATTTGCTGACTTTTTTAAAAAAAAAATATATACCATTTAGTGGTGATATATTATTGATTTTTTACAGAGAGGAAGGGAGAGGGATAGAGAGTTAGAAACATCGATGAGAGAGAAACATCGATCAGCTGCCTCCTGCAAACTCCCCACTGGGGATGTGCCTGCAACCAAGGTGCATGCCCTTGCCCGGAATCTAACCGGGGGCCCTTGAGTCCGCAGGCCCATGCTCTATCCACTGAGCCAAACTGGTTAGGGCTGCTGACTTATTTTTCCAGCAACAGGGTAGCTCCACAAAGGATGATATCCATTTTTGTGGCTGCTATACTGTTTAATGCTATTACCATCTTTCAAAGCATCCTGGAATAGAGTTGAGTGACTGAGGTTGGTCATTACAAATATTATTCATTTCTTGACTGTTCCAGATCCTAGGCCCAATGAGAACTTAGTAAACAGAATGTTACTAGAAATGTTCTACAACAGAACTGTGAAATAGGAATCATAACTCCTGGGTCCTAGTCTCAGGCCCATCTCTGAAAAATTATTCTGTTCAATTCTTTGTTCTTTTCTGAGCCCAATAATTTCCCCTTGAACAATTAAATATTTAGACTAGATCAGTCTATTTAAGTCCTAATTGGACATTTAAATCATTTGGGGTGCTTTGAAAAATTTGGATGCTTGGACCACACTCTAGTTAAATTAAATCAGAATTGGGATGGTAGGAAAGTCACTAGTATTTTAAGAAACTCTTCTAATAATTTTACTGTGTACCTCAGGGTGGGAAACACTGTACTAGATTATCTCTGAGGGTCATCCATCTCTAACATTCAATGACATGCAATACCACATAACAGGTGGACAAAGCATAGGTTTTGGACTTAGCCAGACATGCATTCAAATCCAAGTTCTACTACTTTACTAGCTATGTGTGATCTTGAAGAAATTGTTCAATGCCTCTGTACCTCTGACTCTTCATTGTAAATTGAAGATATTCTATGTGCCTTGCAGTAGTAGTTGTCAGGAATGAGCATCTTTGACAGTGCTTAACACATAGTAATGGTTCAGTAAATATTCTTTTTAGCATCACAAGTTCAAATAAAGAATGTGAGAAAAATATTGATCCACTAAGTTTTAACAAGTAAATTAAAATTAAGTTGTTTTCCCATTTCCTGTTTTCTTGGCAATGTATTCTGGAAATAAGGAATGTGAAAACAGCTCTCAACCTTCAAATTTGATGACACTGCAGAAAGGAATCTGGCTAGTTCCTCCATGGACGATTGGCTGTGATGGCTAACAAACCATTTGAAAGATTTTGGCTCACAGAATGCAGCAGATGTGGCTTTGGAGATGCAAGGACATGAGTGTAATAAGGAGTAATCTGTTCATCCTCATTTCTGAAAGTAATCCTATGGGAAAAAGACAGCTTTGTCATTTTGAATGGGACACACTGATAAAAGCAGTCTTGCTAACACCTGTCCAGCTACCCTGGCATGTTTGTCAGTGATATAAACTACAGGAAAATAGAAAACATGAATAGGCCTATAATTGCTTGATGAATAGTGACAAGTAATTTTTCTATTCATCTTTGTGTATTATGCAAAGCAGTTTCTGCATGTCAGGTTTGTAGCTTGAGTATGCATTAGAGCCATGGACATCCCCATCTGGTCATTCCCAGAGAAAATGTTTGGCAAGTTTGTAGAACACTTCACTCAGTTAGTAATATGATTTAGTACATAGTTGGCATTATTTCCTAGTCTCCTCAGGAAAAACACCCAATTTTTTGGCCCCATTTATAGCATTCCTCTTGCAATAAACATTTATGCACTTGTCTTAGCCCAAAATGAACCCATGCAAACTGCGAGGACAGGGTTTGTGTCCTTCACATCTTTACATATGTATAATGTAGCAGAGCTGCCTGTTCATAATTTATGGATGACAACAAAGTTTTCAATGGATTAATAAATGACTGAAATGTGCGAGTGACCTTTCTTTTTCCTCACTTCATGATGCATGATGAGGATTAATATATGTGTATTGGGAAATGGGTTAATATTTGTGTAATATAAACTATAACTTGACTCAGAAGACAAGGATTCCAGAATGATAGAGTGAAAACTGCCATAAATCTACCTTTTTATAAAAGCAACCAACACACTAGCAGAAATTTTGAAAATCAACCTTTTCAAAACTCTGAAAAGGAAAAAATATGTTACAATATGAGAGCCATTTGTTCAAACAAAACTGCAGAATAATCTCTGATTACAATGGAAGTAATTAGAAATAAATAACAGAAGAAAATTTGTGAAATCCATATATGTGTAGATTAACCAAGTCTTAAATAAACAAGGTCAAAGAAGAAATCACATGAGAAATGAGAAAATACATGAGAAAAATGAAAAACAAAAATGTAACATCAAAACCTATGGGATACAGATAAGCTAATGCAGCACTTAAAAGGAAATTTGTAGCTGTAAATACCTATTAATATAGTCTGAATATTGTTGTTCCCTCCCCAAAATTCAAATGTTGAAATACTAGTGCCCAATATGATGGTATTAGGAAGTGGGTTTTTGGGAACTACCTAGATCATGAGTGTGGCCCCCTCATGAATGGGATTAGTACTTTTCTAAAAGAGCCCCAGAGAGCTTGCCATGTAAGGATAAAACTATCTCAGTAAAATCAATTTATTAATCTAATGTACCACATTTAAGATAATATAGGTCCCATGATAATCTCAATAGATTCAGAAAAAAGATTTGGCAAATAATTTGACACTCTTTCATGATTAAAACACTCAACAAACCAGGAATAAGAGGGAATTTACTCAAACTAATAATAACTATGAAAGACCCACAGTTGGCATCATACTTAAGAGTGAAAGCCTTAAAACTTTCCCTTTAATAAGATCAGGAACAACATAAGGATGTCTGCTCTCACCATTTCAATTCACCATTGTATTGGAGGTTTCTAGCCAGGGCAATTAAATAAGAAAAATAAGTAAAATACATCCAGATTGGAAAATAAGAAGTGAAAGTATCTTTATTTGTATACTAGAGGCCTGGTGCACAAAAATTTGTGCACTGGCGGGGTGGGGGGTGTCCCTCAGCACGACCTGTGCCCTCTCACAGTCTGGGACCCCTTGGGAGATAACCATCTGCTGGCTTAGGCCCGGTCCCCAGGTCGCAGATGGCAGGCTTGGATCCTGCACTGGGTCGCAGATGGAAGGCCCGGATGGCAGCTGGGCAGGCAGTGGATTGCGCTGTCGCTAGCTCCACCGCCCTGGGTCGCACACCGCAGGACCGGATAGCGGCTGGTGGCAGGGTGGGCGGCGGATCTCGCTGCCACCCGCCCCGCTGCCCTGGGTCTTACATGGCAGGCCCGGATGGCGGCGGGGCAGGCGGCGGATTGCGCTGTCCCGCCCCACCTGCAGTATGCAAATTTAAGGGCCATCTTTGTTGGGTTAATTTGCATACTCTTCTGAATGGCTGATGGGCATAGCGAAGGTACGGTCAATTAGCATCTTTGTCTTTTATTAGTGTAGATGACATAATCTTGTATATGAAGAATCCTAAAGGATCTGTAATAAACTGTTAAAACTAATGAATGAGTTTAGGAAAATTGTGGAATACAATGGTGATGTGCAGAAATAAATACATTAGCAGTGAACAAGTTGAAAATGATTAAAAAACATTTTATTTACTTTGTAGTGTCTTTATCTGGTTTTGGAATTAGGATAATGCTGGCCTTTTTGATAGAGCTTGGAAGTATTTCCTCCTCTTGAATTTTCAGGAATATTTTGAGGATGATAGGTGCTACGTCTTTCAATGTTGGATAAAACTTCTCTGGGAAGCGATTCAGTCCAGAACTTTTGTTGGCTGGGAGAATTATTTAAAATTTATATATATATA
>NW_005871052.1:17560774-17573291 GCF_000147115.1 Myotis lucifugus | reverse complement strand
CCTAGTATCTGTGTCCATTGGTTATGCTTATATGTATGCATAAAAGTCCTTTGATTGATCTCTCCCCCTTCCCTCCACCCTTCCCTGCCTTCCCTCTGAGATTTGACCCTCTGATCAATGCTTCTCTGTATCTGGATCTGTTTTTGTTCATCAGATTATGTTGTTCATTATATTCCAAAAATGAGTGAGATCATGTGATATTCTCTAACTGACTTATTTTGCTTAGCATAATGCTCTCCAGGTTCATCCATGCTGTTGCAAATGGTAGGAGTTGCTTTCTTTTTAAAGCATCATAGTATTCCATTGTGTAAGTGTACCACAATTTTGTAATCCACTCATGTAATGATGGGCACTTAAGCTGTTTCCAAATCTTAGCTATGGTAAATTGTACTGCTATGAACATAGTGGTACATACATCCTTTCTGATTGGTGTTTCTAGTTTCTTGGGATATATTCCTAGAAGTGGGATCACTGGGTTAAATGGGGGCTCCATTTTTAGTTTTTTGAGGAAACTGCATACTGTTCTCCACATTGGGTGCACCAGTCTGCATTTGCACCAGCAGTGTACAAGGGTTCCTTTGTCTCTGCATCCTCACCAGCACTTGTCATTTGTTGATTTATTGAAGATAGCCATTATGACAGGTGTGAGATAATACCTCATGGTCATTTTTATTTGCATTTCTCCAATGATTAGTGACTTTTAACATGTTTTCATATGTCTCTTAGACTTCTGTATGTCCTCTTTTATAAAGGATTTTTAAATAAATTTATTCTTTATTGATTAAAGTATTACATGTCTCCTTTTTCCTTCATTGACTTCTCCCTGGCCACTCCCCCCACAAACACACACACATTCTCCCCCCAGTGTCTGTGTTCATTGGTTATGCTTATATGCATGCCTACAAGTCCTTTGGTTGATCTCTTATCCCTAACCCCCACCTGCCTCTGCCTTCCCTCTGAGGTTTGATGGTCTGCTCAATGCTTCTCTGTCCCTGGACCTATTTTTGTTCATCAGTTTATGTTGTTCATTATATTCCACAAATTAGTGAGCTCATATGATATTTATGTTTCTCTGACTGGATTATTTCGCTTAGCATAATGCTCTCCATGTCCATGTCCATCCATGCTGTTGCCAATGGTAAGAGTTCCTTCTTTTTTACAGGAGCATAGTATTCCATTTTGTAGGTGTTCCACAATTGTTTAATCCACTCATCTGCTGATGGTCACTTGGGCTGTTTCCAAATCTTAGCTATTGTGCTGCTATGAACATAGGGGTGCATATTTCTTTTCTAATTGGTGTTTCTGATTTCTTGGGATATATTCTGAGAAGTGGGATTACTGAGTCAAATTGGAGTTCCATTTTTAATTTTTTGAGGAAACTCCATACTGTTTTCCACAATGGCTGTACCAGTCTGCATTCCCACCAGCAGTGCACGCGGGTTCCTGTGAAAGTTGTGATAGCCATGTCCTGCCTGGCTTGGGTTCAGGACCTGGAGAAGGGTCACAAAAAATGACTAGACTAGACAAGAAATATGAATTTGGAAACAGACGGCCAGGTGGAGAGCCCAACTCTAGTTGAAGGGCTTCACTGGTGCGAAGGCCCTGCCAGGCTTTTATTCAATTTTAGATACAAATATTGCCCTTAGTCAGGCAGGCAATTCCAGTAGCAGACAGTCTATATTAAAGGTCAGTAAATATTAGTAAAGACTTACTTTGAGACTATTAGGTTAGTAAATTGCTTGAGCCACCATTGTCTTTTTTTTCCCCTAGGAAATACAGTATGATTTTATTTTTTAATTATTTATTAAGTTATTACATATGTGTCCTTATCCCCTCATTACCCCCTATCCCCCTCATTCATGCCCTCACCCCCATGTTGTCTGTGACCATTGCATAGGCCTATATGCTTGCATATAAGTCCTTTGGTTGATTTCTCCCCCTTACCTCCACCCTCCCCTACCTTACCCCCATCAGGTTTGACGGTCTGATCAATGCTTCTCTGTCTCTGGATCTGTTTTTGTTCATCAGTTTATGTTGTTCATTATATTGCAAAAATGAGTGAGATCATGTGGTATTTATCTTTCACTGACTGGCTTATTTCACTTAGGATAATGCTCTCCAGTTCCATTCATGCTGTTGCAAATAATAAGAACTCCTTTTTTACCACAGTGTAGTATTCCATTGTGTAGATGTACCACAGTTTTTTAATCCACTCATCTGCTGATGGGCACTTAGGCTGTTTCCAAACCTTAGCTATTGTAAATTGTGCTGCTATGAACATAGGGTTGCATACGTCCTTTCTGATTGGTGTTTCTGGTTTCTTGGGATATAGTCCTAGAAGTGGAATCACTGGGTCAAATGGGAGTTCCATTTTTAGATTTTTGAGGAAACTCCATACTATTCTCCACAGTGGCTGCACCAGTCTGCATTCCCACCAGCAGTGCAGAAGGGTTCCTTTTTCTCCACATCCTCTCCAACCCTTGTTGTTTGTTGATTTATTAATGATAGCCATTCTGACAGGATGGTACTGCATTGTTGTTTTGATTTGCATCTATCGGATGATTAGTGACTTTGAGCATGTTTTCATATGTCTTTTGGCCTTTCTTCTGTCTTCTTTGAAAAGTATCTATTTAGGTCCGTTGCCCATTTTTTGAATGGATTGTTTATCTTCCTTTTGTTAAGTTGCATGAGTTCCCTATAAATGTTGGAGATTAAACCCTTATTGGGGATAACATTGGCAAATATGTTCTCCCATGCAGTGGGCTTTCATGTTGTTTTGTTGATGGTTTATTTTGCTGTGCAGAAGCTTTTCATTTTGATGTAGTCCCATTTGTTTATTTTCTCTTTAGTTTCCATTGCCCTAGGAGTAGTATCAGTGAAGAAATTGCTTCAGCATATGTTTGAGATTTTGCTGCCTGTGGATTCCTCTAGTATTTTTATGGTTTCTTGTCTTATGTTTAAGTCTTTTATCCACTTTGAGTTTATTTTTGTGTAAAGTGTAAGTTGGTGGTCTAGTTTCATTTTTTTGCATTTATCTGTCCAATTTTCCTAACACCATTTATTGAAGAGGCTGTCTTGACTCTATTGTATGTTCATGCCTCCTTTGTCGAATATTAATTGAGCATTATGGTTTGGGTCGATTTCTGGGTTCTCTATTCTATTCCATTGATTTATATGTCTGTTCTTGTGCCAGTACCAGGCAGTTTTGAGAACAGTGATCCACCATTGTCTCTACTAAACAATCAGTGCATAGCTTTGGCCCTTGCCAGAGTTCCAGGTCCATCAGCCTTCTGGATTTCTTATTTAAACTTTCCTGATAGCATAGACAATGGGTAGCTTCCAAGACTTCCCCCTTTTTGTTTCCTAAAGAAATCTTGAAAAGTGAATGCCACTTGAAGGGTTTGAGTCATTTTAAGACTCTTCATTCCATATTTACAGTCTAGAAATAAACATATATAAGAACAAGAATGAGACAGGCAATAGTGGTTATGTTAGGAGGCAAATGTAAGGAGATCCAGTGGAAGGGATTAAATTCTTTCATGTCCTTTTTAAATTGTTGCCAGGCATCCACGGAATTAGTTTGTAAGTTTGCCTGGGATAATTGTACAATATGCTGTTGTAATTCTAAAATATCAAGGTTTGTGTTACCTTTACTCCAAGCACCAAGAAGGTGATTTTTTTGTTGATTTCCAAGGGTGTAAGGTACTATTATAGGGAACGGGGTAACAGAAATATGGTAAAAATTATAATGACACTGCAATGATATTTTTTGCTCTAAGTGTGGATTTTATCACCCATCCACAAGACTGTAGACTTTCGTGCTGATAATTCTATCTCAAACTGGCTGTCAATGCTTTTTTGTATAGACAAGGTCTTGGTTACATTTTCCTTAACTTGTATAAACTGAGAAGTTTGAACAGTTTGTACCATGGATGAAGCTGCAATGCCCACAGAAGTAAGTAACATTATGAGGGCAAAGATTCCTGCAATTAACATTCCAAGAAATATTTTTGTTGTTTTAAGATTTTTACCAGATCATATAACAGTTGGTAGGTTTGCTGAAATTCCCAAGGCTCAGTTAAGTTAGTAGGAACCCAAGTGAAAGCAGGTTGTTTTAAAATCATGAGGGAATCCTTTTGGAATGTAGAATTAATGCAATGGGATAGTGTGCGGCCTGTGCATGACACCTCATACAGATGGCTTGTAGCATTAAGGTGCATCTGGATGGGGCCTGAGAGGAGTACAGAAGGATCAAATACACAGGCAGTGGCAAATACTGTCTTATTGGGAATTCCCCATAAGGTACAAGTGGAATTATCAGAGCTATAGTTCAAACTATACCATTTAAAAGGTGCAAGTGCAGCAGCTAATTTTCATTGCATATTTTATAGGGGCCAATTGTCATGTTGTAATTGAGATCCAACAAATCCTCCTCCATGCCATGAGATGGAGTGATTAGCTTCAACATATAGATAGGATGTGGTCCCCTTCCATTTTAGTGTGCGATTGTTACTATACGCTGACCCGTAGGGGCTCCAATCCACAAAGGAAAAAACTGTTATTAAGTTTGCTATTGGTGGGGTAGTCACTATAGCAGTCTTGCCAATTGATTTCTTCTTGTGTGGGGTGCCATTCATAAAACTTTTTACATAGTGGCTTACTGGGGCGTTATCTTAGTGAAGTTACATTTTCTGTACCTCTCCCTGGAGCAAGTAGTGATAGTAGATGTATTTGGGCTTTTTCTTCCCACTCCTTTGGTGTCCATGCTAGCTAGAAGCCTATCTTTCATTCTACACACAAAGGAGCAGTGATTGGATTATGTGTCATACAAAAGGGAAGCTGGATGGTGACACCTGTGTAATTATACTTTGCCCATATACTTCCTTGCCCCACCCGTGGTCCTCCTTGATGACCAAGGTGCTTGGTATTATTGGTGACTACATTAGGCAAGGGATCAGCCCACATAAGGGGTCTTACCCATGGAGGGTCAGGAACATAAGTCCAAAGTACTTCCCCATTTGACCCTGGTAGTATTACCACACAGCTGATGACTGATAGCATGGCAAGAAAGACATTGTCAGGTGTTCTTGGGGTTTTAGTTTCCTCACAAATTCGCTCAGCTTTTTGGACCATCTTCTTCACCATACCCCAGGTTATCTCTGGGCTGTTTGTGGTCTGCCTCGTCCTCCTCCCACTCCTTATCTTCAGTGGGTTGCTTGGAGCTGCTGCTATCTGTGGCTGGGGTAGTTGATTGTCTGCAGCTGCAAGGCAAGGCTCCAGATGTCCACTGTTTGAGGCACCATATGTGAAAGTGGTGATAGCCATGTCCTGCATGGATGGGTTCGAGACCTGGAGAAGGGCTGCACACAAATCACAAGACTAGACAAGAAATACGAATTTGGAAATAGGTGGAGAGCCCAACTCTAGTTGGAGGGCTTCACTGGTGCCCAGGCCCTGCCAGCCTTTTATTCAATTTTAGGTACACATATTGCCCTTAGTCAGGCAGTCAATTCCAGTAGCAGACAGACTATCTTAAAGGTAAGTAAATATTAGTAAAGATTTACTTTGAGACTATTAGGTAAGGAAATTGCTTGAGCCACCATTGTCTCGACTAAACAATCGGTGCATAGCTGTGGCCCTTGCCAGAGCTCAAGGTCCATCAGCCTTCTGGGTTTCTTATTTACACTTTCTTGATAGCGTAGACAATGGGTAGCTACCAGCAGGTTCCTTTTTTCCCACATCCTGGCCAGCACTTGTCCTTTGTCAATTTGTTGATGATACTCATTCTGACAAGTGTGAGATGGTACCTTGTTGTTTTGATTTGCATCTCTTGGATGATTAGTGACTTTCAGCATGTTTTCATTCATATGTCTGTTGGCCTCTTGTATGTCCTCTTTCAAAAAGTGTATATATAGGTCCTTTTCCCATTTTTTGATTGGATTGTTTATCTTCTTTTTGTTAAGATGTATGAGTTCCCTATAAATTTTGGATATTAGGCCCTTATTGCATATAACATTGGCAAATATGTTCTCCCATGCAGTGGGCTTTCTTGTTGTTTTGTTGATGGTTTATTTTGCTGTGAAGAAACTTTTTATTTTGATGTAGTCCCATTTGTTTATTTTCTCCTTCATTTCCATTGTCTTAGGAGCTGTACTGGTAAAGCTATTGCTGCAACATATGCTTGATATTTTGTTGTCTATGGAGTCTTCTAAGATTTTTATGGTTTCCTATTTTATGTTTAAGTCCTTTATCCATTTTGAGTTTATTTTTGTGTATGGTGTAAATTGGTGGTTTGGTTTCATTTTTTGCATGTATCTGTCCATTTTCCCCAGCACCATTTATTGAAGAAACTGTCTTGACCCCATTGTATGCTCTTGCCTCCTTTGTCAGGTATTAATTGAACATAATGGCTTGGGTCAATTTCTCGTTCTCTGTTCTGTTCCATTGGTCTATAAGTCTGTTTGTGACAGTACCAGGCAGTTTTGAGAACTGTGGCTTTGTAATATTGCTAAATATCTGGTATTTTGATTCCTCCAACTTTTTTTCTTCTTTCTCAAGATTGCTGTGGCTATTTGGGTCTTTTTTTATTCCATTTAAATTTTTGGAGAATTTTATCTAGGTCTGTGAAATATGCCATTGGTATTTTAATGGGGATATCATTAAATTGATAGATTACTCTGGGTAGAAGGGACATTTTAATGATGTTGATTCTACCAATTCATGAACATGTTATATTATTTCATTTGTTTATGTCTTCCTCTATCTCTTTTTTCAATGTCCTGTAGTTTTCTGAGTACAAGTCTTTTACCTCCTTAGATAAGTTTATTTCTATGTATCTAAATGTTTTTGTTGCAATGGTAAATAAGATTTTTTTATTTGTTTGTTTGTTTCTCTTTCTATGAATTCATTATTGGTGAATAAAAAAGTCATAGATTTCTGGGCATTAGTTTTGTATCCTGCTACTTTGCCAAATTCATTTATTAAATTTAGTAGTTTTTTTGATGGGATCTTTAGAAATTTCTATGTACAATATCATGTCATCTGCAAACAATTACAGATTTATTCCTTATTTTCCAATTTGGATGCCTTTTATCTCTTTTTCTTGTCTAATCGCTATGGCCAGCACTTCCAGTACTATGTTGAATAGGAGTAGTGAGAGTGGGCATCCCTGTCTTATTCCTGTTCTTAGGTGAAATGGTCTTAGTTTTTGCTCATTATGTATGATGTTGGCTGTAGGTTTGTCATATAAGGCTTTTATTATGTTGAGGTATGATCCCTCTATTCCCACTTTCTTGAGGATTTTTATCAAGAAAGGGTGTTGGATTTTGACAAATGCTTTTTCTGCATCAAATGATATGACTATGCGATTTTTATCTCTCAGTTTTTTTATGTGATGTATCACATTTATCAATTTGCAGATGTTGTACCAGCCTTGCATCCCTGGAATAAATCCCCCTTGGTCATGGTGTATGATCTTTCTAATGTACTGCTGCATTCAATATGCTAGAATTCTGTTGAGGATTTTACCATCTATGATCATCAGGCATATTGGCCTGTAATTTTCTTTCTTTGTAGTGTATTTATCTAGTTTTGGGAATTGGGTAATGCTGGTTTCACAGAAAGAACATGGCCGTATGCCTTCCTCTTGAATTTTTTTGAATAGTCTGAGGAGGATAGTTTTTAGTTCTTCTTTGAATGTTTGCTAAAATTCCCAGTGAAACCTTCTGTCACAGGGCTTTTGTTTGTTGGAAGTTTGTTGATTACTGCCTCAATTTTCTCTCTGGTTGTCAGCCTATTAATATTTTTTGATTCTTCCTGATTGAGTTTTGGAAGGTTGCATTTTTCTAGGAATATGTCAATTTCTTCTAGGTTGACCAGTGTGTTGGAATAGAGTTGTTCATAGTGTTTTTCTACAATCCTTTGTATTTCTGTGGGGTCTGTTGTTATTTTGCCTCCTTCATTTCTGACTTTGTTTATTTGGGTCTTTTTTCTTTGCTTATTGGTGAGCCTGGCTAGAGGTTCATCAATTTTATTTATCCTTTCAGAGAACCAGCTTGGTGTGTGTGCATGTGTGTGTGTGTGTATGTGTGTGTGTGCGTGTGTTTTGTTTTAAATTTTTTTTTGTCTCTGTGTCATTTATTTCTGCTCTAATCTTCATTTTTTCCTTCCTTCTGCTCACTCTAAGCTTTTCTTGGTGCTCTTTTTCTAGTTCTTTATGTTGTAGAGTTAGATAATTTATCACCAGTTTTTCCTTTTCTCTTTCTTCTTTCTTCTGTTTGTCTTTCTTTCTTTCTTATTCTTTTTTGTGTGTTAGGTCTGTAATGCTATGAATTTCCCTCTCAATACTGCTTTCACTGTGTTCCATAGGTTTTTGATTATTGTGTTTTCATTGTCATTTGTTTCCAGGATGTTTTTAATTTCTTTGATCTCTGTGGTAACCCCATCCTTGTTTAATAACATGCTATTTAGCCTCCAAGTTTTAGAATTTTTTATTGTTTTTTATTGTAGTGATTTCTATATATATTTTTTGCCATTGTGATCTGAGAAGATTCTTGATATGATTTCAATCTTCTTGAATTTAGAGAGACTTTGCCTGTGTCCCAATATTTGGTCTTTTTTTGAAAATGTCCCATGTGACCTTGAGAAAAATGTATATTTTGTTGCTTTGTGGTGAAATGTTCTGAAGATATCAATTAAGTCCTTCTTATCTAGTGAGTCATTTAGGATTGCTGTTTCTTTGTTGATTTTTTTATCTAGAGGATTTGCCCAGTGATGTCAATGGGGTGTTAAAGTCCCCTACTATGATTGTATTGCTGTCGATCTCTCCCTTGATATCATCCAGAGATTTTTTATGTGTTTGAGTGCTCATGCATTAGGTGCATATATGTTTACCAGAGTTATATCCTCTTGTTGTATTATTTTCTTTAGTACTATGGAGTAGTCTTCCTTATCTCTTGTTATGGCCTTCTCTTTGAGGACTATTTTGTCACATATAAGTATTGGTACCCCAGCTTTCTTTTCATTTCCATTTGCCTGAAATATATTTTTCCATCCCTTCACTTTCGTCTGTGTGAGTCCCCTGTTCTGAGGTGGGTATCTTGTAGACAGCTTATATACGGGCCATGTTTTCTTATCTATTCAGGCTGGGATATTTTTTATTATTATTACTGCTTCAATTCCATTAGTTGTTACAGGCCTATTCAGGTTTTCTAATTCTTCCTGATTGAGTTTTGGAGAATTTTATGTTTTCAGGAATTTGTTCATTTTTTCCAAGGTTGTCAATTTTGCTGGCATATAATTGTTCATAGCATTTTCTTACAATCCTTTGAAATGTCAGTTGTTATTTAGCCTCTTTCATTTCTGATTTTATTTATTTGGGTCCTCTCTGTTTGTTTATTTATGAGTCTAGCTAAAGGTGCATCAATCCTGTCTATCTTTTCAAAGAACCACCTTTTGGTTTCATTGATCTTTTCTATTATATTTTAGTCTCTATGTCATTTTATTTATTTCTGCTCTGATCTTTATTAATTTCTTCTTTTTACTTACTCTGATATTTTCTTGTTCTAGTTCTAATTATTTTAGTTATAGGGTTAGATTATTTATATGAGCTTTTTCTTATTTTTTGATGTTGGCCTATAATGATATGAACTCCCCTCTCAAGACTGCTTTTGTTGTGTCCCATAGATTTTGGGTTGTTGTGTGTTCTTTTTCATTTGTTTCCAGGAAGTTATTTATTTATTTATTTATTTATTCCTTGAACTCATAGGTAACCCATTCATTTTTTGTGTTTTTTTAAATTAAATCTTTATTGTTGAAAGTATTAAATATGCCCCCCATTGACCCCTTCTAATTCACCCCCACTCAAGGCCTTCACCATCCTATTGTCTGTGTCCATGATTTATGCATACAGGTTCTTTGGTTGATCTCTTTCCACCCACCAGCCCTACCCCACCTTCCCTCTGAGATTCTGCAGTCTGTTCTATGCTTCTATGTCTCTGGATCTATTATAGCATGCTATTTAGCCTCCATGTGTTTGAATGTTTTTGAGGGGATTTTTTTATAGTTGATTTCTAGTTTCATACCATTTGATCTTAGAAAATGCTTGATTTGATTTCAATCTTTTTGAACTTGTAAAGACTTATTTTGTGTCTTAATATGTTGTCTATCTTTGAGAATGTTCCATGTGCACTTGAGAAGAATGTATATTCTTTAGCTTTGGGATGAAATGTTCTGTAACCATCAATTAAATCCATCAGATTTATTGTGTCATTTAAGATTGCTCTTTCTTTATTGATTTTTGGTCTGCAAGATCCATCCAGTAATGTCAGTGGGGTGTTAAAGTCCCCTACTATGACTGTGTTCTTGTTTATCTCACTCTTAAAATTCTCCAAGTGATTTAAAATATATTTTGGTAATTATATTGGGTGCATATATGTTTGCCAGGGTTACATACTGTTGTTTGATTGATCCCTTCATTCTTATGTAGTGATCTTTGTGTATAGCCTATAGTGAAGGTCAGAGGTGGGGCAGGGGCTGGGTAGAAGGAGGATGTTGGGGAAAATAAGGGACATTTTTAATAATCTCAACAGTAAAAAATAAACTAAAAACAGTTTATTCACAATATCATAAGATAACATAATACTTACAAATAAATTTAGCAAGAGGCATGACATACTTATACACTTAAAACTCTAAAACATTGTAGGAAAAAAGTAAGATATGAATAAATGGATAAACAATCCATGTTTATTGATAAGAATATTCAATATTGTTAAGATGGCAGTGTTCTCCATAGATTTAAGGCAATCCATTTTAAAATCCAACTGGATTCTTAGAAGAAATTGAAATTCAGAACCTGAAATTTATATTGAAATACAGGAACCTACAATAGTCAAAAGACTCGTGAGAGAAAAACAAGTAGAAGGACACATATTTCATGATGCCAAAACTTACTAAAATATACAGTAATCAAGAATGTGTGGTATTGGCATAAAGATAGATACATAGATGAATGGAATAAAATTCAGGACCCCTAAATAAACCCTTACATTTATGGCTCCTTGATTTTTATCAGTGGTACCAAGACTACTCAATAGGAGAAAGCAGTCTTTTCAAGAAATTCTGCTAAGACAACTGGATATCCACATACAAAGAAATGAAGTTGGACTATTTCTTCACAGCATACACTGAAAGTATCTTAAAATGTGTTAGTGACCTAGATGATGGAAGTAAGACAAAAAAATTCCTAGAAGAAAATATAGGAGTAAATCTTTGTGACCTTTGGCATGAAACACCAAAGATACAAGCAACAACAGAAAAAAGATAAATTAGACTCCATCAAATATGTAATTGTTTGTGTTGCAATACCATAAAGAAAGTGAAAATACAGCCCATAGAATAAGAGAAAATATTTGCAAATCATATATTTGATAAGGGTATCAATTCTAGATATATAAAAAACTCTTAAAATTCAATAATACAATAACAACCCAAATTTAAAACAAATGATTTGAATAGACATTTATCCAAAGATGGTATACAAATTAAAGAAAAACTCAACACCATTATTTACTAGAGAGATGAAAATCAAGACCAAAATAAGATACCACTTCACACCCACTAAGATAACTAGTGTAAAAGAGAGTAATAAAGTAGTTTGGATGTGGAAGAATTGGAACAATTGTACATCACTGGTAAAAATGTAAACTGGTGCAGGCACTTTGGAAAATAGCCTAGAAGTTTCTTAAAGTGTTACCATTTGACCTTGTAATCCATTCAAAGAAATATAATCAAACACAATGAAAACATATGTCCACATAAAAACTTTATGGAAATGCTGATTGCAACATTATTCACAACTAGAGACCCGGTGCATGGATTCATGCACTGGTGGGGTCCCTTGGCCTGGCCTGCTGGGATTGGGCCAAAACCAGCTCTCCAACATCCCTTGAGGGGTCCCAGATTGCGAGAGGGTGGTTCTCGGGTGACTCACCCTAGAATTGGGCTTCCTTCACTCTGGTTCCTGGTGTGTCACCCAAGAACCACAGCTGCCAAGTCACCACAGTTTGGCAGCTCCTGCATTGAGTGTCTGCCCCCTGGTGGCCAGGGCTAGTCATAGCTACCAGTCAGAGTATCTGTCTCCTGGTGGTCATTGTGCCTCATAGCTTCCAGTTGGATGGTCGAATGGTCAGACAGTCGCTTAGGCTTTTATATATATAGATAGTCAAAGAATGGGAGCAACTAAAATGTCCACCAGTTGACAAATGGAATATTATGCAATAATAATGAATGACTTAATTATACAAACTATAAGTGATTGAATCTTAAAAACATTATGCCAAGTGAAAAAAGGGAGTTGCAAAAGATTGTAATATACAGTTACACTTATATTAAATATCCATAAAGGACAAATATCCCCCCATTTATTTAAACTGATAAGGGTACAAATTCTAGAATAAATAAAGAACTCCACCCTACCCCAGCTCTTGTCTCTGGCGACCAACAATCTGTTCTCTGT
>NW_005871052.1:17549957-17560674 GCF_000147115.1 Myotis lucifugus | reverse complement strand
CCGATGTTGTGTATATATATATATATATATATATATATATATATATATATATATCCCACATATCCTGATGTGCTGGAGTAATGTTGATTGCTTTGTCTTTCTCAAGATTGCTTTGGCAATTTGAAGTATTTCATGGTTTCATATAAATTTTAGGATTGTTTGTTCTGTTTCTTGTTGTCACAAATGGCAAGATTTTATTTTTTATGGCTGAATGTATATATCACGATTTCTTTATCCACACATCCACTGATGGGTACTTAGATTGTTTCCATATCTTGGCTATTGTAAATAACACCTCAATGAACATGGAGTGAGGGCTTATATCTTTCTGAATTAGTGTGTTTGTTTTCTTTGGATAAATACTCAGAGTGTAATTGCTAGATCATATGGAGGTTCTATTATTTTTAATTTGAGTAACCTCTACAATGTTTTCATAGGGGCTTTGTTAGTTTACATTACCACCAAACAGTGCATAAGGCTTGCCTTTCCTCTACATCCTTGCCAAAATTTGTTTCTTGTCTTTGTAATCCTAGCCATTTTAACAGGGGTGGGGTGATAGCCCATTGTGGTTTTGATTCAAATTCCCTTGATGATTAATAGTGTAGAGCATCTTTTCATGCACATGTTAGTTATCAGTATGTCCTCTTTGAAAAAATGTCTATTCAGATCATTTGCCTGTTGTTAATTGAATTATTTATTTTGCTATTGAATTGCATAACTTCTTTATGTATTTTAGATATTAGTCCCTTATCACATATGTGATTTGCCAATATTTCCTCCCATTCATTTTGTAAATGGTTTTGTTTCATTTGCTGTGCAAAAGCTTTTTACTTTGATGTAGTCCCAGTTGTTTATTTGTGCTTTCTGTGTCAGATTCAAAAAAGTTATCACTAAGGCCTATGTCAAGGAGTTTACTGACTTTGTTTTCTTCTAAGAGTTTTAGGTCTAACATTCACATGATTGATGCATTTTGAGCTAATTTTTGTATATGGTATCAGAGAGTGGTTCAGTTTCATTCTTTTGCATGTGGCTGTCCCATTTTAGCAACACCCTTAATGAAGAGACTATTTTCCCTATTGTATATTCTTTTTTTAATGTATTATTTTGAGCTTATTTTGCTTTTTTTATATACTTTAATTTCTTTTTGGTTTGTTTGTTTGGTTTATTTATTTATTTATTTATTTTTAGATTTTGTTTTATTGCTTAAAGTATTAAAAAGAGTATCACATATGTCTCCTTCCCCCCCCTCTTGACATTCCCCCGGCCTCCCTTACCCCCCAGTGTCTTAAATCCATTGGTTATGCTTATATGCATGCATACAAGTCCTTAGGTTGATCTCTTACACCCCCCTCCCACCCCCCAACCCTCCCCAGCCTTCCTGAAGTAGTTTGACAGTCTGTTCAATGCTGCTCTGCCTCTGTATCTATTTTCTGTTCATCAGTTTATAATGGTCTTTATTATCCATAAATGAGTGAGATCATGTGGTAATTTTCTTTAATTGACTGGCTTATTTCACTTAGCATAATTCTCTCCAGTTCCATCCATGCTGTTGAAAATGGTAATAATTCCTTCTTTTTTACAGCAGCATAGTATTCCATTGTGTAGATGTACCAAAGTTTTTTAATCCATTCATCTGCTGGTGGGCACTTAGGCTGTTTCCAGATCTTAGCTATGGTAAACTGTGCTGCTATGAACATAGGGTTGCATGTATCCTTTCTGATTGGTGTTTCTGGTTTCTTGGGATATATTCCTAAAAGTGGGATCACTGGGTCAAATGGGAGTTCCATTTTTAACTTTTTGAGGAAACTCCACACTGTCTTCCATAGTGGCTGCATGAGTCTGCATTCCCACCAGCAGTGCACCAGTGTTCCCTTTCCTCCACATCCTCACCAGCACTTGTCGTTTGTTGATTTGTTGATGATAGCCATTCTGACAGGTTTGACATGATACCTCATTGTTGTTTTGATTTGCATCTCTCAGATGATTAGTGACTTTGAGCATGTTTTCATATGTCTCTTGGCTTTCTGAATGTCCTCTTTTGAAAAGTGTCTATTTAGGTCCTTTGCTCATTTTTTGAATGGATTGTTTATCTTCCTTTTGTTAAGTTGCATGAGTTCCCTATAAATGTTGGAGATTAAACCCTTATCGGTGATAACATTGGCAAATATGTTCTCCCATGCAGTGGGCTTCTTGTTGTGTTGATGGTTTCTTTTGCTGTGCAGAAGCTTTTTATTTTGATGTAGTCCCATTTGTTTATTTTCTCTTTAGTTTCCAATGCCCTAGGAGCTGTATTAGTGAAGAAATTGCTTCGGCATATGTCTGAGATTTTGTTGCCTTTGGATTTCTTTAGTATTTTTATGGTTTCCCGTCTTACATTTAAGTCCTTTGTCCATTTTGAGTTTATTTTTGTGTGTGTTGTAAGTTTTTGGTCTAGTGTCAGTTCTTTGCATGTATCTGTACAATTTTCCCAGCACTATTTCTTGAAGAGACTGTCTTGACTCCATTGTATGTTCTTGCCTCCTTTGTCAAATATTAATTGAGCATATTGGTTAGGGTCGATTTCTGGATTTTCTATTCTATTCCATTAATCTATATGTCTGTTCTTGTGCCAGTACCAGGCAGTTTTGAGAACAGTGGCTTTGTAATACAGCTTGATATCTGGTATTGAGATCCCACCTACTTTGTTCTTTCTCAGGATCGCTGCAGCTATTCGGGGTCTTTTATTATTCCAGATGAATTTTTGGAGAGTTCGTTCTAGGTCTGTGAAATATGCTGTTGGTAGTTTAATGAGGAGTGCGTTGAATTTATAGATTGCTTTGGATACTATGGACATTTTAATGATGTTGATTCTACCAATCCATAAACATGGTTTGTTCTTCCATCTGTTTATGTCTTCCTCTATCTCTTTTTTCAACGTTCTGCAGTTTTCTCAGTAGAGGTCTTTTACCTCTTTAGTTAGGTTTATTCCAAGATATCTTAATTTTTTTGGTGCAATGGTAAATGGGATTGTTTTTATAATCTCTCTTTCTGTAAGTTCACTATTGGTGTATAGAAATGCCATAGAATTCTTGGCGTTGATTTTGTATTCTGCTACATTGCCGAATTCATTTATTAACTCTAATAGTTTTTTGATGGAGTCTTTAGGGTTTTTTATGTACAATATCATGTCATCTGCAAATAAGGACAGTTTTACTTCTTCTTTTCCAATTTGGATGCCTTTTATTTCTTCTTCTTGCCTAATTGCAATGGCTAATACTTCCAGTACTGTGTCGAATGGGAGTGGTGAGAGTCGGCATCCCTGTCTTGTTCCCGTTCTTAAGAGAAATGGTTTTAGTTTTTGCCCATTGAGTATGATGTTGGCTGTGGGTTTTTCATATATGGCTTTTATTATGTTGAGGTATGATCCTTCTATTCCCACCTTGCTGAGAGTTTTTATCAAGAAAGAGTGTTGGATTTTGTCAAATGTTTTTTCTGCATCAATTAATATGACTATGTGTTTTTTCCCCTCAATTTGTTTATGTGATGTATCAAGTTTATTGATTTGCAGATATTGTACCATCCTTGCATCCCTGGGATAAATCCTACCTGGTCATGGTGTATGATCTTTCTGATGTACTGCTGGATCCAATTTGCTAAGATTTTGTTGAGGATTTTGGCATCTATGTTCATGAGGAATACTGCCTGTAATCATCTTTCATTGTGTTGTCTTTATCTGGTTTTGGTATGAGGGTGATGCTGGCTTCATAGAATGAGCTTGGAAGTGTTCCTTCCTCTTGAGTTTTTGGAATTGTCAGAGGAGGAAGGTTTAATTATTCCTTGAATGTTTGGTAAAACTCCCCTGTGAAGCCATCTGGCCCTTGGCTTTTGTTTGCTGAAAGCTTTTTGATGACTGCTTCCATTTCTTCCATAGTTATTGGCCTATTGAGATTTGTAGATTCTTCCTGATTGAGTTTTGTAAGGTTGTATTTTTCTAAGAATATGTCCATTTCCTCCAGGTTGTCTAGTTTGTTGGAGTAGAGTTGCTCATACTATTTTTTAATAATCATTTTAGTTCTGTGGGGTCTGTTGTTATTTCACCTCTATCATTTCTGAGTTTGTTTACTTGGGTCCTCTCTCTTTGCTTCTTGGTGAGCCTGGCTAGAGGTTCATCAATCTTGTTTATCCTTTCAAAGAACCAGCTCTTGGTTTCATTGATCTTATATAGTGGTTTTTTTTGGTCTCTATGTCATTTATTTCTGCTCTGATCTTTATTATCTCCTTCCTTCTGCTCACTCTGGGCTTCTCTTTTTCTCTCTCTAATTCTTTGAATTGTAGAGTTAGATGATTTACTACCATTTTTTCTTGATTTTTGAGGTAGGTCTGTAGAGCTATAAACTTCCCTCTCAGGATTGCTTTCATTGTGTCCCATAGGTTTTGGATTGTTGTCATTAGTTTCCAGGATCTTTTTAATTTCTTCTTTGATCTCATTGGTAACCGAATCAATATTTAATAACATGCTATTCAGCTTCCAAGTGTTTGAGTGTTTTGGATTGTTTTTATTGTAGTTTATTTCTAATGTTATGCCATCGTGGTCTGAGAAGATGCTTTTTATGATTTCAATCTTCTTGAATTTGGGGAGACTTTGCTTGTGACCCAATATGTGGTCTATTTTTGAAAATGTCCCATTTGCACTTGAGAAGAACGTATATTCTGCAGCTTTGGGGTGAAATGTTCTGAAGATGTCAATTAAGTCCATCTGATCTAGTGAATTATTTAGGATTGCTGTTTCTTTGCTGATTTTTTGTCTAGAGGATTTATCCAGTGATGTCAGTGGCGTATTAAATTCCCCTACTATGATTGTATTGTTGTCAATCTCTCCCTTGATATCTTCCAGGAGTTTTTTTTTTATGTATTTGGGTGCTCCTACATTGGGTGCATATATGTTTATCAGGGTTATATCCTCTTGTTGTATTGATCCCTTTAGTACTATGAAGTGGCCTTCCTTTCCTCTTGTTAAAGCCTTCACTTTGAGGTCTATTTGGTCCTATATAAGTGTTGCTACCCCAGCTTTTTTTTCATTTCCATTTGCCTGAAAGATATTTTTCCATCCCTTCACTTTCAGTCTGTGTGAGTCCCTTCTTCTGCAGTGTGTCTCTTGTAGACAGCAAATGTATGGGTCATGTTTTTTTTACCCTTTCAGCCACTCAATGTCTTTTGATTGAAGCATTAATCCATTAACTTTTAAAGTTGTTATTGAAAAGTACTTGTTTGTAGCCGTTTTTATTTTTTGTGCCTGTGTTCTTTCTTACCTTTTTATTTCTTCTTTTTACACCAGTCCCTTTAGCATTTCTTGCATTGCTGGTTTGGTAGTGATAAACTCCCTTAGCCTTTTTTTTTGTCTGTGAAGCTCCTTATTTCCCCTTAAATTTTGAATGATAGCCTTGCTGGATAGAGTATTCTTGGATTCAGTCCCTTGGATTCATCACTTTGTTAATTTCCTTCCATTCTTTTCTGGCCTGATGTGTTTCTGTTGAGAAATCATTTGATAATCTAATGGGAGATCCCTTGCACGTAACTTTCTGTCTCTCTCTTGCAGCCTTTAAGATTCTCTCTTTGTCCTGAACATTGGCCATGGTCATTATGATGTGTCTTGGTGTAGGTGTTTTCGGGTTCATCTTTTTGGGACTCTCTGTGCTTGTGTGACATTTTTCTTCCCCACATCAGGAAGTTTTCGGACAACATTTCTTTGAATATGTTTTCTAAGCCTTGTTCCTCTTCCTGTTGTTCTGGCATCCCTATTTTTCGTATGTTGCTTTGTTTCATGTTGTCCTATAGCTCCCTTAGGCTCTCCTCCTGTCTTTTAATTTTTTACTCCAATTGCATTTCAGTTTGGGTGTGTTTTGCTTCCTTGTCTTATAATTCGCTAATTTGGTCCTCCGCTTCTCCTAGTTTACTTTTGAAACTTACCATGGTGTTTTTTTTAAAATCTTTATTGTTCAGATTACATTTGTTCCTCTTCCCCCCCCCATAACTCCTCTCCTCCCAGTTCCCGCCCCACCCTCCGCCCTCACTCCCCACCCACTGTCCTCATCCATAGGTGCACGATTTTTGTCCAGTCTCTTCCCGCATCTCCCATTCCCCTTTCCCCCCCAAGAATAGTCAGTCCATTCCCTTTCTATGTCCCTGATTCATTATAATCACCAGTTCATTCTGTACATCAGATTATTTATTCACTTGGTTCTTAGATTCACTTGTTGATAGATGCATGTTTGTTGTTCACAATTTGTATCTTTACCTTTTTCTTCTTCGTCTTCTTAAAGGATACCTTTCAGCATTTCGCATAATACTGGTTTAGTGGTGATGAACTCCTTTAGCTTTTCCTTATCTGTGAAGCTCTTTATCTGACCTTCAATTCTGAATGATAGCTTTGCTGGATAAAGTAATCTTGGTTGTAGGTTCTTGGTATTCAGCACTTTGAATATTTCTTGCCATTCCCTTCTGGCCTGCAAAGTTTCTGTTGAGAAATCAGCTGACAGTCGTATGGGTATTCCCTTGTGGGTAATTGAGTCTCTTTCTCTTGCTGCTTTTAAGATTCTCTCTTTGTCTTTTGCTCTTGGCATTTTAATTATGATGTGTCTTGGTGTGTTCCTCTTTGGATTCCTTTTGTTTGGGGTTCTCGGCGCTTCTTGGGCCTGTAAGTCCATTTCTTTCACCAGGTGGGGGAAGTTTTCTGCCATTATCTTGAAATAGGTTTTCAATATCTTGCTGTCTCTCATCTTCTGGCACCCCTATAATTCTGATATTAGTGCGCTTGAAGCTGTCCCAAAGGCTCCTTACACTATCTTCGTATTTTCGGATTCTTTTTTCATTTTGCTTTTCCGGTTGGGTGTTTTTTGCTTCTTCGAATTTCAAATCTTTGACTTGATTCTTGCGCTCCTCTGGTCTGCTATTGGGTGTCTGTATAATATTCTTTATTTCAGTCCTTGTATGCTTAATTTCTAGTTGTTTCTTTATCATAGCATCGAGGGTCTCATTAGTTTTTGTGAGGCTCTCCACAAGTTTATTGCAAGCCCTCAAAATTGCGTTTTTTAGCTCTATATCTTCCATTTCTGTCATGTTTTTTTGTCTCCGCATTTTTTATGCTTTCTTTGTGCACCCCCTTGTGGTCTTTGTGCGCAGTCTTGTTCTAGTTAAGCCTTGATTGTTGTAGTTAATACTAGAGGGATTTGACCACCAGGCCGCCTGGCTGTGAGAATCAGCTGTGGGAAAACTTCTGTCCTCTGGGGAGGTGCTAATCTAGCCTTTGCCTGAGGCGATCCGGCAAATGGCTCTGCGCAGGGCTTGGGCGGGGCGGGATCAACAGGGCAGGCGGAGGGAGCAGTTATGGCTGCTCTCAGTCCCGTTCCCAGAGGCTCTGCTTCTCAGAACCCCGGCAACCGCTGCAAACCTCAGAGAGAAAGCTGCCCTCACCTTCCAACTGATGCTAGACAATCCCGCTTCTCCCGTTTGAGTCTGAGTCCCTAGAGACTCGCCCGGATCTGGAGCTCAGAGTCTGAGACTCCCTCCTGATTGAAAACGACAACCGCGCCCTCAGCCACCAGCCCGCTTTGGGCGCGCACCTCCGCACCTTTAAATTTTCCACACTGCGCCTCCTCTGAGCCTGGGTATGCTGTTGTCTTTCCTTCTAGTTGAAGAGTCTCTCCTCAGCCAGCCTTCCTGTGGTTCTGGGTGATGTCCGTTCTGTCTTTTAGTTGTATTTTTGAAGTGGTTGTTTGTGGCAGCAGTCTCCGGTGTTTACTTATGCCACCATCTTGGGGGATCCATGGTGTTTTTTATTGCAGCTTTATCACTCTTCATTTCTTCTTGATTCTTACATAAGTTGTTGATTTTTTCATCCATTTCTTCTTGATTCTTGCATAAGTTGTTGATTTTTTTCCTCCATCCAGTTTATGCACTCTAGGACCCTTATTCTGAATTCTTTTTCTGACATATTGCATGCCTTTGTTTCACTTAGCCACTTTTTTGGCGATCCATCCTTTTCTTTCCTTTGTGGGTTTTTTGTCTACCCATTATTGGTCTCCCCATCTGGTCTAGATGTGGTGTCATGCAGGGGCTGCTCCTTGGGTGGCAGTAGTTCCTCGGGCTGCAGTTGCCCCTCAAGTGGTCACAATAGTGGTTGCTCCTCAGTCGGCAATGGCTCCTTTGGTAGGGGCTGTTCGCAGAAGTGGTGTCTCCTCTGGGTGGTAGGTGAGGCTGCTTGCCTGGCTGCTGTTCCTTGGACAGGAGTGGGCTGATCACGAGGCTGCTGCTCTTCAGGTGGGGGCAGGCTGAGTGCAGCTGCTGCTTCTTGGACAGGAGCAGGCTGTTCACATGGCTTCTGCTCCTCTGATGGGCGTGGTCTGCTCACGTGGCTGCTGCTCATTGGATCGGGGCTGGCTGCACGCTGCTGCTGTTCCTCAGATGGGGTGGGCTGCTCGTGAAGCTACCACTCTTTGGACAGGGGCAGGTTGCTTACAGGTCTATTGCTCCTCGTACGGGTGTGGGCTGCTCGTGCAGCTGCTGCTCTTCAGATGGGAGATGGGCTGCTCGTGTGGCTGCTGCTCCTTGGGCGGGAGTGAGCTTCACGTGTGGCTGCTGCTCCTCAAATGGGGGTGGGATGCTCACCCAGCTGCTGCTTGTCAGACAGGTGCAGACTGCATGTGGCTGCTGCTCCTTGGACCAATTTGGGCTGCGCAGGGCTGCCGCTCTTTAGATGTGGTCTGTCTAGCTGTTCGTGTGGCTGCTACTCCTCAGACAGGGGCGAGCTGCTCAGGCAGCTGCAGCTCCTTGGGCCTCAGTGAGCTGCATGTGCGGCTGCTGCTCCTCGTATGCAGGCTCTCTGCTCGCATGGCTGCTGCTCCTCAGACGGGGGGTGTGCTGCTTGCTTGGCTGCCTCTCTTCGGGTGGGAGCGAGCTGCATGTGTGTCTGCTGCTCCTCGGATGGGAGCGGGCTGCTCACACTGCTGCTGCTCCTCAAATTGGGCAGGCTGCTCGTGCGGCTGCTGCTGCTTGGACGAGGGCAAGATGCTTGCGCAGCTGCTGCTCCTTGGACTGGTGCAGGGTGAAGACTGTGCGCAGCTGCTTCTCCTTGGATGGAGGCTGGCTGCGCAGGGCTGCTGCTCCTCAGACGTTGGCAGACTGCTCGTGAGGCTGCTGCTCCTGGGACGTGTCAGGCTGCTCGCGTGGTTGCTGCTCCTCGGATGGGTCAGGCTGCATCACGTGGTTGCTGCTCCTTGGACGGGGGAGCAGGCCACTCACACAGCTGCTGCTCCTTGTACAGGGGAAGGCCACATGAGGCTGCTGCTCTTAGGCTTGGGGTAGGCTGCTTGCGGGGCTGATGTTCCTTGGACAGGAGCGTGCTGCTCACATGGTTACTATGCACTGGACTCAAGCATTGGGCTGGTCAGAGGGGAGCGTGCTTTAGAACTCACAGGAACCTGCGCCTGGGGTAGATGGAGACTTGATGACTGTGGAAACACAGCCAAGGTAGCAGGTCCCTGGCAGGGGTGTCTGTAGAGTCCCAGGTGTTACCTGAGGGCACCCTGGGTGGAGGTGAGGCTGGGTTCTCAGTTACATAAGCTCTCCCCTTCGAAAAGGCAAGGCCTCTGAAGAAGAGCTGGCCTCCTGGACCTGTTTGCAATGGTAGCAGAGGCTGCTTAGTTAGGCGAGCCCAGTTAGCCTGCCCCCGAAGGTCCTGAGGGGTTTAACTGTGCCTCATTCACACACACAAACACACACACACACACACACACACACACACACACACACACCATAGACAACCACACACTCCCCTTTTGCTTCCTCGCTGCTGCCTTTTTCTTGCCTCTGTAGCTGGGTCTAGGGTGTAATTGACCGGTTCGTTGATGAAGTTTCCTCTCCAGGTGTCTGGTTATGTGGCTTGCTCTCTAGCACTTTAGCCAGACAGGATAAAATTCACCTTAACAAGACATGACCCAAAAAGAACAAAGCATGAATGTACTCATGACACCGATAATCCCAATATAAGTGACCACCTGAGAAAAGAGAATTAGGGGAGAGAAAAGAGAGCACAAATGATATCTAAGAGAGAAAAAAAAGATAGGATAGAAAAGAAAAAGGAGAGAGAGAGAGAGAAAGAGAGAGAGAGAAAACACCACAGAACCAATAGATAAACCAAACAAATACAAACACCAAACACCAGTAAAGGGTGGGGGCTGAATCTGTAGAGGCTGAGCTGATATACAGGAAATAAGGTTAAGAATTGGATAAATGAGAGAAACCACGATGGCGGCGTAGGTAAACACCGGAGTTTGCTGCCTCGAACAACCACTTCAAAAATACAACTAAAAGACGGAACGGACATCACCCAGAACCACAGGAAGGCTGGCTGAGGAGAGACTCTTCAACTAGAAGGAAAAACAACAGCATTACGAGGCTTAGAGGAGGCGCAGTGCGGAAAATTTAAAGGTACGGTGGTGCGGCGGTGCGCGCGCAAAGCGGGCTGGTGGCTGAGGGTGCGGTTGTCGTTTTCAATCAGGAGTGAGTCTCAGACTTCTGGGCTACAGATTCCGGGCGAGGCCTCTAGGGACCCCTGGACTCAAAACGGAAGAGGGGGGACTTGTCTGTGTAACGTCCCCCCCGAGGTTTGGCAGCGGGTTTCCGGGACAGGAAAAGGGGAAACCCCTGGAGGACGGATTGAAGAGGGGCAATGGTGGTTCCC
>NW_005871052.1:17527479-17549496 GCF_000147115.1 Myotis lucifugus | reverse complement strand
CAAAAGGATCCAAAGAGGCCCCCCCAGACACTCATAATTAAACTCCCAAGAGCAAAAGACAAAGAGAGAATCTTAAAAGCAGCAAGAGAAAGAGCTCAATTCCCTACAAGGGAATCCCCATCGGCCTGTCAGCTGATTTCTCAACAGAAACTTTGCAGGCCAGAAGGGAATGGCAAGAAATATTCAAAGTGCTGAATACCAAGACCCTACAACCAAGATTACTTTATCCAGCAAAGCTATCATTCAGAATTGAAGGTCAGATAAAGACCTCCACAGACAAGGAAAAGCTAAAGGAGTTCATCCCCCCTAAACCAGTTTTATACGAAATGCTGAAAGGTATCCTTTAAGAAGAGGAAGAAGAAAAAGGTAAAGATGCAAGTTGGGAACAAAAAACAAGCATTTATCAACAAGTGAATCTAGGAGTCAAGTGAATAAATAATCTGATGTACAGAATGAACTGGTGATTATAATGAATCAGGGACATAGAAAGGGAATGGACTGACTATTCTTGGGGGGGAAAGGGGAATGTGAGATTCGGGAAGAGACTGGACAAAAATCGTGCACCTATGGATGAGGACAGTGGGTGGGGAGTCAGGGCGGATGGTGGGGTGGGAACTGGAAGGAGGGGAGTTATGGGGGGGGAGAGGAACAAACGTAATCTGAACAATAAAAATTTAATAAAAAAAAAGAATTGGATAAATATGGGGAGGACCTCACTTCAGTATAGGGGAAGTAGAAAAGGGATGAGTAGATAAGAAGAGAAAGAAGGGGAACAAAATAATATATTTAAAAAATTGATTTAAAAATGATATCAAAATAGAACATAAAATAAAATTGAATGATGAAAAATAATGTGAAAAGAAGTAGAAAATAAAGCAACAAACAAATAAAGGAAAGCAAAGAAAAAAACAAAAAAAGAGCAACAAACACAACAAAAAGGAAAACAAAGAAAAAAGCAAAAAAAAAAAGGAAAAAGAAAAAGAAAAAAAAGACCTAAAAAATATTAATAAAAATATAAAAATGAGAAATTAAAATGTCATTCCTTTGGCTGGCTTAAGATCCCAGTTTTCTGGAATGTCTATGATTTGTTTGTTTGTTTGTTTTTTGTTGTTGCTGTGACTGAAGGCCTCTCTGTAGGCCAGACCCTGTTAACTCCCAGGGACTAATCAGATTTGTTTAATCCTTCATCCCATTTAGGGTGGAATCTGGGTGTGGCTGTATTCCTTGCCTGGGGCCTGGAGGGAGAGGTTATAGCTTAAGGAGAAAATGGATGCCCACTTCCTGGGCTCAGGCATTACTCAGCACTCAACTTGCTGCCACCTCTCCTGGACCCCCTTCTCTCCTCAGCCTCTCCCCAGATTCCACTCATCCGCACCTTCTCCCGCTCCTCAGCATGGGTGAATGTCTGTATCCGAAATGTCCTATGAACAGGGTTCAGTGAAAAAAACAAACAAACAAACAAACACCGGCCACAGAAACGGGGAAGACTGAGACTCTGTGAGCTCCTCTCTTACCGACACTGCGTGGCCTGGTCAGGGCTTCAGGCTGCCCCCTTTGGGCTCAGTCCTCTGTAATTATGGAACCAAGATCTCAAATCCCCCGGCGCCAACAGTCCAGTGGATTTCCTTTCTCACGTCCTTGTTTTTTTTTTAAATTAAATCTTTATTGTTCAGATTATTACAATTGTTCCTTTTTTCCCCCCATAGCTCCCCTCCACCCGGTTCCCACCCCACCCTCTGCCCTTACCCACCCCACTGTCCTCATCCATAGGTGTACGATTTTTGTCCAGTCTCTTCCCACACCCCCACACCCCTTTCCCCCCGAGAATTGTCAGTCCACTCCCTTTCTATGTCCCTGATTCTATTATATTCACCAGTTTATTCTGTTCATCAGATTATTTATTCACTTGATTTTTAGATTCACTTCTTGATAGATGTGTATTAGTTGTTCATAATTTGTATCTTTACCTTTTTCTTCTTCTTCCTCTTCTTAAAGGATACCTTTCAGCATTTCATATAATACTGGTTTGGTGGTGATGAACTCCTTTAGCTTTTTCTTATCTGTGAAACTCTTTATCTGACCTTCAATTCTGAATGATAGCTTTGCTGGATAAAGTAATCTTGGTTGAAGGTTCTTGCTATTCATCACTTTGAATATTTCTTGTCACTCCCTTCTGGCCTGCATAGTTTCTATTGAGAAATCAGCGGACAATCGTATGGGTACTCCCTTGTAGGTAACTAATTGTTTTTCTCTTGCTGCTTTTAAGATTCTCTCTTTGTCTTTTGCTCTTGGCATTTTAATTATGATGTGTCTTGGTGTGGTCCTCTTTGGATTCCTTTTGTTTGGGGTTCTCTGAGCTTCCTGGACTTGTAAGTCTATTTCTTTCACCAGATAGGAGAAGTTTTCTGTCATTATTTCTTCAAATAGGTTTTCAATATCTTGCTTTCTCTCTTTTTCTGGCACTCCCATAATTCGGATGTTGGTTCACTTGAAGTTGTCCCAGAGGCTCCTTACGCTATCTTCATATTTTTGGATTCTTTTTTCTTTTTGCTTTTCCGGTTGGGTGTTTTTTACTTCTTCATACTTCAAATCTTTGACTTGATTCTTGCAATCCTCTAGTCTGCTGTTGAATCTCTGTATAATATTCTTTATTTCAGTCAGTGTATGCTTAATTTCTATTTGGTCCTTTTCCATATCCTCGAGGGTCTTACTAGACTTATTGAGGGTCTTACTAATTTTATCGGCAGTTTCTAGAAAATTCTTGAAAAACCTTATAAGTGTGGTTTTGAACTCTATATCCTGTAGTTTGCTTTCCTCCATTTGTGACCTGTTTCTTTGTCTCCACATTTTGGCTGCTTCCCTGTGTTGATAGAGTGGCTTTCTGTGCTAGGTGTCCTATAGGGTCCAGTGGCTCAGCCTCCCCAATTACCTGAGGTGGACACTCTTGGTGCACCCCCTTTGTGGGCTGTGTGCACAGTCTTGTTGCAGTTAAGCCTTGATTATAGTTTGTATCACTGGGAGGAATTGACCTCCAGGCCAATTGGCTGTGAGAATCAGCTGTGTCTATGGTGGGAGAACTTCTGTGCTGGAGATACCCTTATGGGGCAAGACTTGTTTCAGTGGGGCTTTGGTGCTCACTGAGTCTGCCCCCTGAGTGTGTCCCTTATGGATCTGAGGAGTTGTAATCTGGATGGTCCCACTCTGACCACTGGGTACACTGGCACTTGGATCTCAAAGGAGGTGCTAATTTAGCCTCTACCTGAGGCTACCCAGCAGGAGCTACAGAGAGATCTGCAGATTCCTCTTCTTTGTTTCAGTTTTGGAGGTGCCCAAATGAGGCCCAGCTGTGAAGCAATGCAAGCTGCTGTGGGGCCTTGGGCCTTCTTTTGGATGTTCTGAGTCTCTCTGACCCAGCTGCAGTTTGTTAGGTAATTTTAGATTGCAAAGGGCCAGGTCATTCATATGCAAAAGCCTCTGCGCACAGCTTGGGTGGGGCAGGGTCTAAGGGAATCAACAGGGCGGAGCAAACAGCTATGGCTGATCCTCAGCCCTGCCCTAAGAGGCCTCAGGTCTCAGTGTACGGAGGTAATCCCTGCAAGCGCCTCTGAGAGAAAGCCACCCTGGAGTTCCGCCCGCTTCCAGACAATCCAGTTTCTCCCTGTATGAGTCTGGGTCTCCAGAGACTCACCCGGAACTGGAGTTCAGGGCCATTGGGAGCTTGTGTCTCCCTCCCAATTGAAAAAGACAACTGCATTCTCAGTTGCCAGCCCTTTCGGAGTGCGCCTCCGTACCTCTGCACTTTACTTCCACAACTCCTCTGAGTCTAAGTGTGCTTTTCTCTTTCCCTCTAGTTGTAGAATTTCCAATCAGCCAGCCTTCCTGTGGTTCTGGATGATGTCTGTTTTGTCTTTTAGTTGTAGTTTTGAAGTGGTTGTGCGAGGCAGCAATTTCAGGTGTTTACCTATGTAGCCATCTTGGTTTTTCCCTATTGTATATTCTTGATTGCTTTGTCCTAAATACATTGATCATATATGTATGGTTTTATTTCTGGACTGTTTATTCTGTTACACTGACCTGTCTGTTTTTATCCCAATATCATACTGTTTTAGTTCCTATATCTTTGTAATATAGCTTGAAATCAAGGTATGTGATGAATCCAGCTATGTTGGTCTTTCTCAAGATTGCTTTGGCAATTTGAAGTCTTTTGTTGTTTCATATAAATTTTAGGATTGTTTGTTCTGTTTGTTTGAAAAATGCCACTTGAATTTTCATACGAATTGTATTGAATCCATACAATGCTTTGAGTAATATGAAATTTATTTTTTAAATAAATGATTTTGTATTTATTTATATTTTTTAGAGATAGTCTTTATTTTTTAAAAAAATATTAATTCTTCCAAGCCATGGACATAGAATATCTTTCCATTTATTTTTGTATTTTTTAAAATATATTTTTATTGATTTCAGAGAGGAAGGGAGAGGGAGAGAGATAGAAACATCAATGTTGAGAAAGAATCATTGATTGGCTGCCTCCTACACACCCCATACTGGGGATGGAGCCCACAACCAGGGCATGTGCCCTGACCAGGAATTAAACCATGACCTCCTGGTTCATAGGTCAACACTCAACCACTGAGCCACTCTGGCCAGGCTATTTTTGTATTCTTTAATTTTAATTAATTTCTTATTATTTTCAATATGTAAGAATTTCACCTTTTACATTTTTTGGTTAATTTTATTCTCAAGTATTTTATTCTTTTTGTTGGATTGCTTTCTTTTTTTCCCCTTTATTGATTAATATATTACAAATGTGTCCTTATCCATCCAATGTCCCCTCATCCTCCCAATGCTGCCCTCACCCTCAAACCCTGTTGTCCACATCGATCACTTATGCTTATATGCATGCATACAAGTCCTTTGGTTGATCCTTCCCCCTCATCCCTACCCTCCACTATCTTCCCTCTGAGTTTTGAGCATCTGATCAAAGATTCTCTGTCTCTACATCTGTTTTTGTTCATTGGTTTATTTTGTTCATTATAATCCACAAATGAGTGAGAGCATGTGATATTTATCTTTCTCTGACTGACTTATTTCACTTAGCATAATGCTCTCCAGCTCTATCCATGCTGTGGCAAATGGTAGGAGTTCCTCCCTTTTTACAGCAGCATAGTATTCCATTGTGTAGATGTGCCATAGTTTTTTAATCCATTCATCTGCTGATGGGCACTTAGGCTGATTCCAAATCTTAGCTATTGTAAATTCTGCTGCTATGAACATAGGAATGCATATATGCTTTCTGATTGGTGTTTCTGGTTTCTTGGGATATATTCCTAGAAGTGGGATCACAGGGTCAAATGGGAGTTCCATTTCTAGTTTTTTGAGGAAACTCCATACTGTTCACAGTGGCTGCACCAGTTTGCATTCCCACCAGCAGTGAATGAGGGTTCCTTTTTCTCCGCATCCTCGCCAGCATTTGTCATTTGTTGATTTGTTGATGATAGCCATTCTGCTGGTACCTCATTGTTGTTTTGATTTGCATCTCTTGGATGATTAGTGACTTTGAGCATGTTTTCATATGTCTCTCAGCTTTATGTATGTCCTCTTTCAAAAAGTGTCTATTTAGGTTCATTGCCCATTTTTTTTAAATATATTTTATTGATTTTTTACAGAGAGGAAGGGAGAGAGATAGAGAGTTAGAAACATCGATGAGAGAGAAACATCGATCAGCTGCCTCCTGCACATCTCCTATTGGAGATGTGCCTGCAACCCAGGTACATGCCCTTGACCGGAATCGAACCTGGGACCTTTCAGTCTGCAGGCCGACGCTCTATCCACTGAGCCAAACCGGTTTCGGCTTGTTGCCCATTTTTTGATTGGGTTGTTTATCTTCCTTTTGTTAAGTTGTATGAGTTCCCTGTAAATGTTGAAGATTAAAACTTTATCAGAGATATCATTGGCAAATATGTTCTCCCATGCAGTGGGTTTTCTTGTTGCTTTGTTGATGGTTTCTTTTGCTGTGCAGAAGCTTTTTATTTTGATACAGTCTCATTTGTTTATTTTCCCTTTAGTTTCCATTGCCCTAGGGGCTGTGTCAGTGAAGAAATTCCTTCGGCATATATCTGAGATTTTGTTACCTGTGGATTGCTATAATATTTTTATGTTTTCTCGTCTTATGTTTAAGTCCTTTATCCAGTTTGAGTTTATTTTTGTGTATGGTGTAAGTTGATGATCTAGTTTCATTTTTTTGCATGTGTCTGACCAAATTTCCCAGCACCATTTATTGAAGAGACTGACTTGACTCCATTGTATGTTCTTGCCTCCTTTGTCAAATATTTATTGAGCATAGTGATTTGGGTCGATTTCTGGGTTCTCTATTCTGTTCCATTGGTCTATATGTATCGCAGCAGCTATTCGGGTTTGTTTTTTTTATTATTCCAGATGAATTTTTGGAGAGTTCTTTCTAGATCTGTGAAATATGCTGTTGGTATTTTAATGGGGAGTGCATTGAATCCATAGATTGCTTTGGGTAGTATGGACATTTTGATGATGTTGATTCTACCAATTGATGAACACAGTATGTTTTTCCATCTGTTTATGTCTTCCTCTATGTCTTTTTTCAATGTTTTGTAGTTTTCTGGGTAGAGGTCTTTTTACCTCCTTAGTTAAATTTATTCCTAGGTATCTTAATTTTTTTGGTGCAATGGTAAATGGGATTGTTTTATTTTAATTTCTCTTTCTGTAAGTTCACTATTGCCATATAAAATGCTATAGATTTCTTGGCTTTAATTTTGTATCCTGCTACATTGCCAAATTCATTTATTATGTCTAATAATTTTTTGATGGAGTCTTTAGGGTTTTTTAAGTACAGTATCATGTCATCTGCAAATAATGATAATTTTACTACTTCTTTTCCAATTTGGATGCCTTTTATTTCTTCTTCTTGTCTGATAGCTTTGGCTAATACTTTCAGTACTATGTCAAACAGGAGTGGTGAGAGTGGGCATCCCTGTCTTGTTCCTGTTCTTAAGGGAAATGGTTTTAGTTTTTGCCCATTGAGTATGATGTTGGCTGTAGGTTTGTCATATAAGGCTTTTATTATGTTGAGGTATGATCCCTCTATTTCCACTTTGCTGACCGCTTTTATCAGAAAAGGGTGGTGGACTTTGTCAAATGCTTTTTCTGCATCAATCGATATGATTATGTGATTTTTGTCTCTCAGTTTCTTTATGTGATGTATCACGTTTATTGATTTGGGGATGTTGTACCAGCCTTGCATTCCTGGAATAAATCCCACTTGGTCATGGTGTATGATCTTTCTAATGTAATGCTGGATCCGGTTTGCTAGTATTTTGTTGAGGATTTTAGCATCTATGTTCATCAGGGATATTGGCCTATAATTCTCTTTCTTTGTGGTGTCTTTATCTGGTTTTGGGATTAGGGTAATGCTGGCTTCATAGAAAGAGCTTGGAAGTGTGCCTTCCTCTTGGATTTTTTGGAATAGTCTGAGAAGGATTGGCTTTAGTTCTTTTTGAATGTTTGGTAAAACTCCCCTGTGAAGCCATCTGGTCCAGGGTTTTGTTTGCTGGAAGCTTTTTGATTACTGTTTGAATTTCATCTGTAGTCATTGGCCTATTCAGATTTTTTGATTCTTCCTGATTGAGTTTTGGAAGCTTGTATTTTTCTAGGAATGTGTCCATTTCATCTAGGTTGTCCAGTTTGTTGGAGTAGAGTTGTTCATAGAATTTTTTGACAATCCTTTGTATATCAGTGGGATCAGTTGTTACTTCACCTCTTTCATTTATGATTTGTTTATTTGGGTCCTCTCTCTTTGTTTCTTGGTGAGCCTGGTGAGAGTTTCATCAATCCTGTTAATCCTTTCAAAGAACCAGCTCTTGGGTTCATTGATCTTTTGTATTTTTTTTGTCTCTATGTCGTTTATTTCTGCTCTGATGTTTATTATTTCCTTCTTTCTGGATACTGTGGGCTTTTATTGTTGCTCTCCTTCTAACTCTTTGAGTTGTGTGGTTAGATCATTTATTACCAGGTTTTCTTATTTTTTGAGGTAGTCCTGTAGGGCTATGAACTTCCCTTCTAGGACTGCTTTCATTGTGTACCATAGATTTTGGATTGTTGTGTTTTCATTGTCATTTGTTTCCAAGATGCTTTTTATTTCTTCTTTGATCTCTCTGATAACCCTGTCATTGTTTAATAGCATGCTGTTTAGCCTCCAAGTCTTTGATTTTTTTCAATGTTTTTATTGTAGTTGATTTGTACTTTTATGCCATTAAGATCTGAGAAGATGCTTGTTATGATTTATATTCTCTTGAATTTGAAGAGACTTTGCCTGTGTCCTAATATATGGTCTATCTTTGAAAATGTCCCATGTGCCCTGGAGAAGAATGTATATTCTGTAGCTTTGGGGTGAAATATTCTGAAGATGTCAATTAAGTCCATATGATCTAGTGAGTCATTTAGGATTGCTGTTTCTTTGCTGATTTTTTGTTTGGAGGATTTGTCCAGTGGTGTCAGTGGGATATTAAAGTCCCCTACTCTGACTGTATTGCTATCGATCTCTCCCTTGATATCTTTCAGAAGTTGTTTTATGTATTTGTGTGCTCCTGTATTGGGTGCATATATGTTTACCAGAGTTATATATTCTTGTTGAATTGCTCCCTTTAGTATTATGTAGTGGCCTTCCTTATCTCTTGTTATGGCCATTTCTTTTAGGTCTATCTTGTCAGATGTATCACAACCCCAGCTTTTTCCTCATTTCCATTTGCCTGAAAAGTTTTTTCCATCCCTTCACTCTTAGTCTTTGTGAATCCTTTGTTCTGAGGTGGGTCTCTTGTAGACAGCAAATATATGGGTCATGTTTTTTATCCATTCAACTACCCTGTGTCTTTTGATTGGAGCATTTAATCCATTTACATTTAATGTTATTATTGAAAACTACTTGTATATGGTAATTTTTATTCTTAATGTTTGTGTTTCCTCTTGTCTTTCTGTTTCTTCTTTTTACAGCAGTCCCGTTAGCATTTCTTGCATTGCTGGCTTGGTGGTAATAAACTCTCTTAGCCCTTTTTTGTCTGTGAAGCTCCTGATTCCACCTTCAATTTTGAATGATAGCCTTGCTGGGTATAGTATTCTTGGATTCATTCCCTTGCTTTGCATCACTTTGTATATTTCATTCCATTCCCTTATTGCCTGGTGTGTTTCTGTTGAGAAGTCAGCTGATATTCTAATAGGAGATCCCTTGTAGGTAACTTTCTGTCTCTCTCTGGTATCCTTTAAGATTCTTACTTTGTCGTTGGTGTTTGCCAATTTAATTATGATGTGTCTTGGTGTTGGTCTTTTGGGGTTCATCTTGTTTGACACTCTATGTGCTTCTTGGTCTTGTGTAGTTTTTTTTTCTTGCCAGTATCAGGCAAATTTTCTGTCATTATTTCTTCAAACAGGTTTTCTATTCCTAGCTTCTCCTCCTCTCCTCCTGGTACCCCTATTAAGCAAATGTTGTTTCATTTTGTGTTGTCCCAAAACTCCCTTAGGCTCCCTTCTTGCTGTTTAAGTTTTTTTCCAGTTGTTCCTGTGTTTGTGTGTTTTTTCCTACCTTGTCTTCTAATTCGCTGATGCGGTCCTCAGCCTCTTCTAGTCTGCTGTTTAAGCCTTCCATTGTGTTCTTTATTGCAGCTATGTCGTTCTTCATTTCCTCTTGGTTCCTTTTCATGTTGGTGACATTCTCATTCAGCTCCTTATAATTCTCATTGAGTTGTGTGTATTTGTCATCCAGCCGTTTGAGCATCCTTATAACCATTACTGTGAATTCTTTCTCTGATAAGTTAGTAGCCTCAATTTCATTTAACTCCCTTTCTGGTGATTCCTATTTTCCTTTCCTTGTGGATTGCTTTTTTGTCTTCCTATGTTTTGCTGTAATGTTTTGATTGTAGCTCCCATTGCTTTGCTACCCAGTTTCTTTTGGGTATGGTGCTACTGGTGTGACCTCTCAGGTCTCCTGGGCTTGGTAGTCTAGTGTAGCTCCCTACTTGAGCTATTTGGGTTCTCTTGATGTAGGCCTGCAAGCTGGAAAGGCGCAACTGAGGTGTCTAGAAGTCAGCAGCCGTGGAGGGGGTGTCTCAATTTTTGCTGTCTTGTGCCCTTGGTTGAAATCGTTCGTGCCCAGCGGGGACACACAATGGCACTCAGGAACAGTCTGTTGGGGGTGGTGGGGTTCGGGAGGCCTGCATTCTGGAAAGGCGTGACTGTGGTGTCCAGAGTTCTCTAGTTGTGGGGTGGGCAGACTCAGCTTTTACTACTGCCTCCGTGGTTCAATACATGCAATCCCAGTGGCAGTTCAGAGGGGCACCTGTGGTGTGTTTGCCAGCAGGGTGTATTGACACACTCTGAAGGGCCCTGGCGCTGAAGCCACTGGATTGCAGTGTCTGTGGGCAGGTATCCCAGAAGAGGGAATTCAGCGATTCTACAGCCCAGCAATGCACCCCTATTTGTTTAAGTGTGTGTCCAGTGGGGCTCACAGTGGCGCCCCAGGGCTGCCTGTGGAGTCGTGGTTTTGGGAGACCTGCACGCTGGGAAAGCATGCAACTGTAGTGTCCAGAGTTCTGTAGCTGTGGGGTGGGGAACCTTAGTTTTTGCTGATGCACCTCGGGTGGATGGATAGGCATGCGTTCCCGATGGTGGCACACAGGAGCACCCACAGTGAGTTTGCTAGAGCAGGTGCACTGAAGCACTCTGAAGGGCCCTGGAATGCTTAATCGAGGAGTCTTTGGGCAGGTATTCAGGGTGAATGAATTCAGAATTTCTACTGCCCAGGGGAGTGCTTCCCTATTAGTCTAAGATCAGACCCAGCAGAAGCTCACTGCGGCTTCCCAAAGTGCCCTGTGGATAGATGGGCTCAGGGGGAGTGAACAACTGTGGCAGTGCAGTTTGCAGGCGCTGAGCTCTGATGCACTCTGAGGGGCCCTATTGCTGAAATTGCACATCTGGGTGTGTGTGGGCAGTTATTCAGGCAGAAGGAATTCAGAATTTCTACTGGGGGGAGTGTGCCTGTGTCTGTACAAAATCACACCCAGCTGAGGCTCACAGTGACTCCTAAGAGAAGTCTATGGAGTGGTGTGCCTCGGAGACCTGTGTGCTGGAGATGCCGGAATGTGGAGGTCTGCCGCTGGGGAGGGGGGGGCTGCACTTCTTGCTGTGGGCGGGGTGCTCCTTTGGAGGTGGAGATCCCAGGGTCTGTGAGTCTGAGCTTTGAGCTGCAGGATTTTGGCTGGAGTGGCCTTTGGGTCGCAGGGAGTATCCCAGACCTGTCTGGGTGGTGGTGTTGATGAGTTCCTAGAAGAGGCCGCTCTCTCCTTCAAGATGGCGTGGGTTCAGTGCCAGAGTCCAGCAGATGGGGGAGTGCCGCAGAGGTGGTATTCTCTCCCTGTCCAAGAGAGCCTGGTCTGCCAGCCTCTGCTGCTCCTGCCAGATTTAACTGTCCCTCACTCACTCACACACACACACCACACACATCCACACACTCTCCTTTCATCCCCTCACTCACTCACTTCCTCTCCCTCACCTCCATCCTGCCAGCCGCCATCTTTTTTCTCCTCTGGATTGTTTTCTTCATCTGTCTTTCTAATAGCTCATTTTAGTGCACATGAACACAACAGAAAATATTTTATGTTTTGACTTTATACATTGTAACCTTACTGAATTTGTTTATCAGTTCTAAAAGTTTTTAGCTGGAATCTTTAGGGTTTTCAATATATAATCATGTCATCTGCAAATAGTGACAGTTTTACTTATTCTTTCTCAATTGGGATGACTTTTATTTCTTTTACTTGCTTAATTGCTATGGCTAGGACTTCCAATAATATGTTGAATAAAAATGGTGAGAGAGGGAATCTTTTTTTTTTTATTCCTGATCTTAGAGAAAAAGCTTTCAGCTTTTCACCATTGGGTATGATATTAGCAGTGGGCTTGCATATATGGTCCTTATTATGTTAAAGTGCATTCCCTCTATATATACTTTGTTGAAAGTTTTTATTACAAATAGATATTGTATTTTGTGAAATGTTTTTTCTACATTTATTGAAATGACCACATGATTTTTTCCCTTCATTTTGTTAATGTGGTGTATAATATTGATTGATTTGTGGATGTTGAACCATCCTTGAATCCCTGGAATAAATCCCACTTGATCATGATGATTGAGTCTTTTAATTTATTGTTTAATTCGGCTTGCTAAAATTTTTTTGAGGATTTTTGTATTTATGTTTCTTTTCTTGTAACATTGTTCTCTCATTTTGGTATCTGGGTAAAGCTGATTTCATAATATAGGTTTATAAGAATTTTTTCTCTTTAGTTTTTTGGAGGAGTGTGAAAAGGTATTAATTCTTTTTAAAATGTTTGGCAGATTTCAGAAATGAAACTTTGTTCCTGGACTTTTTTAATGGAAATTTTTTATTACTGTTTCAATCCCCTTGCATCCTCTTTCGTCATGATTCTGTCTTGGTGGTTATATGTATCTAAGAATTAACTATTTCTTTTAGATTGTCTAATTTGTTAGTGTATGATTGTTCATAGTAGTATCTTATGATCATTTGCATTTCTGTGGTATCAGTTGTAACACCTCATCTTTTATTTCTGATTTTATTTATAGTGATTTTTCTCTTTTTTCCTGGTGAGTCTATCTAAAGGATTGTGCATATTATTTATCTTTTCAAAACACACATCTTAGTTTGATTGATCTTTTCTATTGTCTCTTTAGTCTTTATTTCATTTATTTCTGCTATAAGTTTTGTTATTTTCTTCCTTACATTAACTTTGGGCTTTGTTTTTTCTTTTTCTAGTTTAATGAGGTGTAACATTAGGTTGCTTTTATGAGATTTGTTTTATTTCTTGATGTAGGCATTTATTGCTATGAACTTCCCTCTTAGAACTGCTTTTGCTACATCCCATAAATTTCGGTATGTCAAATTATCACTTTCATTTGTCTGAAGGTATTTTTTATATACCTCGATATTTTCTTTGACACATGGTTATTTAATAGCGTATTGTTTAATCTCTAGATATTAGTGAATTTTCCTGTTTTCTTCATGTAATTAATTTCAACTGCTATACTGGTGTGGTGGGAAAAGTGGCTTGACAAGATTTCAATCCTCTTAAATTTGTTGAGATTTGCCCAACATATGATCTGTTTTGCAAAATGTTTCGTGTGTAATTGAGAAGAATGTAAATTCTGTTGTTTTTGAAAAGAATATTCTGTAAATATCTAAGTCCATCTAGTCAAATGTGTTGTTGAGGTCAATGTTTACCTTCTGTCTGGATGATCTCTATTATTGCAGTCTTTATTTTAAAGTCTATTTTCTTTTATATAAGTACTAGAGGCCCAGTGCACAAATTCATGCACATTGAAATGAAATTAATTAGAAATATTTCAATATTGTTATTCGCCCTTTCTCTATAATAGAAGTGCCAACCAAATTCACAATCGACAATGACAGATTGAAACACATGTGTGCTATTGTCACCAGCAAGAGCTTTATATGTAGTGCACATGTGTGAGTCAACTTAGCCTTTTATATATATAGAATAAACTTGCTTAATTAGACCTGCTTTCTGATTTAGGTAAACTTTTTCCAGCCCAGTGAAGCACCCCAACTTCTCTTTCAGGTAATTGTAAGCAAAACCACAGTAAATATCAACACGAAGCAGATGTAGATCATGCAGGGAGAACAAAAGGTGAAATATTTAACTGCAGCAGTGTTTGATTATATTCTGTGCAGTGAGAAAACCTGAAGTCATTTTCAAAGTCCACCATTTCTTACTTTTTTTCAGTTGGGTCAAGTTTCTAAGCTTTCTAAATCTTTGTTTTCCGGGTAATAAAAAGAAAATAGGATTCCACTGAGTCTCCTTTCTACCTACTCCAGGACTTCTGTGAGGATCGAATGACATGAGGCATGGGAAAATGCTTCACAGACATTTGGTTAAAATTTAAAATGTTTCCACCTGGCTATAAAGCAAGTCATTTTCCTGGGCTGAAGAAAGTCCAAGGAGGCTAGTCTCTAGGGAGAGGAAGTCGGGTGTTGTTATGTGACATCATTACTTGGAGCCCATAGCACCCATTTCTTTGCTGGGCTGGGCTGTGGGCTGCATTTTACACCATGGCTTCTTGGCAGCATCGGCTGCAATTGGGTGGGGTGTTGCTCTGGGGTGGTGGCGGGGCCTGTGTCCCACTTGGGAGAAGCTGAGCGTTGGTTTCTTGGCACCAGGTCCATGGTGCCATTTATTTTGAAATGGCCAGTGGGCGTAATGGCAGCCCCTGGGTTGAGCGTCTGTTCCCTGGTGGTCTGTGCACATCATAGCTACCAGTTGGACAGACACTTAGCATATATATATTTTAGAGACCCAGTGCACAAAATTCATGCACATAGGAGGGATGCCCTCAACTCAGCCTGTACCCACTCTAATCGGGGACCCCTTGGGGGATGTCCGACTGCTGGTTTAGGCCTGGAGAGAAATGGAGGCACGGCTATTGGCCAGGCTGGGAGAGAAAGAGAGACAAGTTCTGATGAACTGCTGCCACAGAGGCTACAGATCAGACCCTGCCTCTCTCTCTGCAGGCCTCTCTCCGGGCCTGATATGCAGCCCCCTAGGCAGTCAGTGCTGGGTCGGGGCACCTGCAGCAGCTGCAGTCAGTGCTGGGTTGACTTCCGGTCTCGTCGAGCCTTCGGTTGTAATGGTTGTTATGACCCTGGCTCTTCATTATATAGATAGATAGCTACTCCAGCTTTCATTTGGTTTCCATTTTCATGAATATCATATTACATCCCCTCATATCGTCTGTATGTTTTCTTACATATAAAGTGAGTCCCTTATAGGCAGCATATAGATTAGTCACATTGTGTTATCCATTGAGCCACGTATATCTTTTGATTGAAGAATTTAGTTCATTTAAATTTAAAGTATTGATAAGTATGTGCTTCTTGCCATCTTTCTTGTTTTCTGGCATTTTTAAGTTCCTGTCTGTTCCTTGCTTCTTTTATTCACGTCCTTTGTTGATTGATGACTTTAAGTGGTATATATTTTTCTTATCATTTATTATGATATTTACTATAGGTTTATGCTTCATGGTTAACATAAAACTTACATACAACAACTTATATCTATAATAGTCTATTTTAAGCTGATAAAACTTAACTTTAATCCCATTGTAAAGGTCAATATAGTTGCTATCCCCCCACATTTCAAGTTTTTTTATATCATTTTACATCTTTGTATCTTGTGTGTATCCCTTAATGAATTATTATAATCACTAGAGGCCCGGTGCACAAATTCATGTGCCAGTGGGGTCCCTCAGCCTGGCTTGTGGGATTGGGCCGAAACTGGCTCTCCGACATCCCCTGAGGGGTCCCAGATTGCAAGAGGGCACAGGCCAGGCCAAGAGACCCCACTGGTGCATGATCAGGGCTGGGGAGGGGCACAAGAGGTTTGCCAGCTGGGAAGGGACCACAGGAGAGCTCCAGGGTGTGTCTGGCCTACCTAGCTCAGTCCCAATCAGCTAGAACCCAGTAGCAAGCTAACCTGTCAGTCAGAGTGTCTGCCCCCCGATGGTCAGTGCATGTCATAGAGCAATTGAGAAGCCTTAGCATATCATTAGCATATTATGCTTTGATTGGTTGAATGGATGAATAGACGAACAGACACTTAGCATATTAGGCTTTTATTATGTAGGATAGTTAGTATTACTACTTTTGTCTTTTAAACTTCATTCTAGTTTTATAAATGAATTATTTACTACCTTTACTATCATGTACATTTCCAGTGAGATTTATTCTTTCATATGCATATTTTTTACTAAAGTGTGCCCTTTTTTAGCTTAAAGAAGTCCCTTTAATATGTCTTTTAAGGCTGGCATAGTTGGGATGAAATTCTGTAGTTTTTTCTTGTTTGGAATCCCACATTTTTTGGTTTTCCTAAGACATAGTCTTTTAATGAGGTGATATTGGTTCACAAAACCATACAAGTTTAAAGTGTACAACTCAACAAAACATCATTGGCACACTGCATTGTGTTCCCATTGCCAAATCACCTTTGCCCACCTCCAACTACTCCTATCTCCTTTCATTCTTTCTATCACCACCCTGTTGTCTATGTCTATAATGATAGTTTTACTTCCTCCTTTCCAATTTGGATATATTTTATTTCTTATTCTTGACTGATTGCTGTGGATAAACCTTCCAGTACTATGTTGAGTAAGAGTGGTGGAAGTGGACATCCTTATCTTGTTCATGATCTCAAGGGAAACACTTTTTTTTCCAGTTGATTATGATTGGCTGAAGGTTTATCTTATATAGCTTTTATTATGTTGATGTATGATCACTCAATTCCCACTTAGTTAAGAGTTTTTATGATAAATTGGGACTGGATTTTATCAAATAACATTTCTGCATCTGTTAATATGATCACATGATATTTACCTTTTCATTTTGTTTATGTGGTGCATCACATTTATTGATTTGTGAATATTGTTCCAACCTTGCATCCCCAGGATAAATCCCATTTGATCATGGTGTATGATCTTTAAAATGTATTGCTTCATCCAGTTTGCTAATGTTTTGTTGAGGATTTTAGTATCTATGTTATCAGGGATATTGGCTTATAATTTTCTTTCTTTGTAGTGACTTTATTTGGTTTTGAAATTAGGGTAATGCTGGTCTTGTAAAAAAGAGTATGGAAATTTTCTTTCCTCTTGAATTTTTTGGAATAGTTTGAGGAGGAAAGGTGTTAGTTCCTCTTTGAGTGTTTGGTAAAGTTTGCCTGTGAAGCCAGCTGGTCCAGGACTTTTGTTTGCTGGGAGTTTTTATTTTTTATTATTATTACTGCTTCAATTTCATTATCTGTCTATTCAGGTTTTCTGATTCTTCCATATTCAGATTTGAAAGATTGTATGTTTCTAGGAATTTATCCATTCCACCCACTTTGTCCAATTCGTAGGCATATATTGGTTCATAGTATTTTCTTACAGTCCTTTGTATTTCTGATGTTATTCCTCTTTCATTTCTGATTTTATTTATTTGTCTGCATAAATGTTCTTCAATCTTGTTTATATATTCGAAGAAACAGCTCTTGGTTTCATTGATGTTTTGTAATTTTTTTTTTTAGTCTCTATGTCATTTATTTCTGCTCCAATCTTTATTACTTTTTTCTTCTCTTTACTCTGGGCTTTGTTTGTTGTTCTTTTTCCAGCTTCTTTTTTAGGTGTAGAATTAGTTTGTTTATTTGAGATTTTTCTTCCTTCTTGGGGTAGGCCTGTAATGCTATGAACTTCCCTCTCAGGACTACTTTTTTCTGTGTCCTATAGATTTTGTGTTATTGTGTGTTCATTTTCATTTGTTTCCAGGTAATTTTTAACTTCTTTCTTGATCTCATTGTTAATCCATTTAGTATCATGTAATGACCTTATTTGTCTTTTTTATGGCCTGTGTTTTGAAGTGTATTTGTCTACCTTAGTTTTTTTTTCATTTGTTTTCATTTGTACAGAATTTACTTTTTTTAATCCATTCACTTTCAGTCTGTGTGTCTTATGTTCTGAGGTGGGTCTCTTGTAGATAGCATATATATGGATCATATTTTCTTATCCATTCAGCTACCCTATGTCTTTTGATTGGAAAACTTAATCCATTTACATTTAAGGTTATTATTGATAGGTACTTATTTATTGCCATTTTTTTCTATATACCTATGTTCCTCTATCTATATATTTCTTTTCTTCTTCTTAAAGCAGGGCCTTTAACATCTTTTGCAATACTTATTTGATAATAATGAACTCCTTTACACTTATTGTATTTTGTCTAATTCACCTTCAATTTTAAATGATAGCCTTGCTAGATCTAGTGGCCTTGGTTGTAGGTCCTTGCATTTCATCACTTTGAATATTTCCTGTCAATCTCCCTGGCCTGAGTGTCTCTGTTGGAAAATAATCTGATCATCTTATGGGAGCTCCCTTTTAGGTAACATTCTCTCTTTTGCTGCTTTTAAGATTTTCTTTGTTTTTAAACTTTGCTATGTAAATTATATTGTGTATTTGTGTGGGCCTCTTTGGGTTCATCTTTATTGGGACTCTGTGCTTCCTGAACTTGTGTGACTTTTTCTTTAACCAGGTTAAAGAAGTTTTCAGTCATTATTTCTTTAAACAGGTCCTCTATCCATTGATCACTCTCTTCTCTTTCTGGTACACCTATGAAGCCGATGATGTTATCCTTGAGGTTGTACCAGAGGCCACTTAGACTTTCCTCATTTATTTATTTTTCTTTTTTAATGTTTTTATTGATTTTTAGAGAAATAGGCATGGAGAGGGAGAGAGAGAAACATTGCTTTGTTGCCTCCAGTATACACCCTGCCTGGTGACTATATTCACAACCTGGGCATGTACCTGAAGCAGGAATTGAATTGGTGACCTTTCAGTGTATGGGACAATGCTCAACCAACTGAGCCACATTGGCCAGAGCAATTCTCTTTTCTTTTTCTTTTTTTAAAAATATATTTTATTGATTTTTTACAGAGAGGAAGGGAGAGGATAGAGAGTTAGAAACATTGATGAGAGAAACATTGATCAGCTGCCTCCTGCACACCCCCTACTGGGGATGCAATCAAAGTACATGCCCTTGACTGGAATCGAACCTGGGACCCTTCAGTCCACAGGCCGACGCTCTATCCACCCTATCCACTGAGCCAAACCGGTTAGGGCTCTCTTTTCTTTTGGTTGTGCTGCTTGGGTTTGTACTGTGATCCTCTACTCTAAATTGTTGATTCAATCCTCTGCTTCACCTAACCTGCTGTTGATTCCTTCCAGTGTGTTCTTCATTTCAGATATTGTATTCTTCATATCTGACTGGTCCTTTTTTATGGTTCCTATAACCTATTTCATGCCTACTATCTTTTTCTTTAAGTTCTCATTGAGATAATATATTCTTCACTAAAGTCTTTGAGCTTCCCTTTAACCTTATTTTTAAGCTTTGTCCCTGTTATCTTGGTTGCTTTCAATTCATTTAATACTTTTCCTGGGATTTCTCTTGCTCTTTAATTTGGAGTATATGTCTTTGTTTTCCCACTTTGTCTCTGTGTATTAGGTAGATGTTCTATGACCCCTTAACTTGTTATGATGGCTTTATGATATCAGAGTCATATTAGGCTAAGTGGGACAAACTCCAAGACCACATTTTGTGTGGGTTATGTGCACCATCCTGTTGTAGTTGATTTTTAAATTATATATATATAATTTTTAATATGTTTTTATTGATTTTAGAGAGAGAGGAAAAAAGAGGGAGAGAGAGTAGGAAACATTAAGGAGAGAGAAACATTGATTGGCTGCTTCCTGCATGCCTCCCACTGGGGATCAAGCCTGCAATCTGGGCATGTGTCCTGACCAGGAATCAAACCAGCAACATCCTGGTGCATGGGACAATGATCAACCAACTGAGCCACATTGGCTGGTCTTTTCATTGATTTTTAAAGAGAGTGGAAGGGAGGGAGGCAGGGAGGGAGAGAGAGAGAGAGAGAGAGAGAGAGAGAGAGAGAGAGAGAGAGAATGAGAGCGAGAGACATGTGAGAGAGACAAATCTATTGGTTTCTACCTTCATGCACCAAGACCAGGCCTGGGAATCAAACCTGCAACCCAAGTTTGTACTCTTGACTGGGAATCGAACCTGCCACTCTATGGTGCATGGGCTGATGCACTAACCACTGATATACACCATCCAGGGCTGTAATTGAGTCTTGATTGCAGTTGGCATTTTCATGGGTGGAGTTAACTCTTCAGGCTGTCTGACTATAAGAATAAAGCTTGCCCTGACCAGTTTGGCTCAGTGGATAGAGCGTTGGCCTGCAGACTCAAGGGTCCCAGGTTCGATTCCGGTCAAGGGCATGTACCTTGGTTGCGGGCACATCCCCAGTAGGGGGTGTGCAAAGGACAGCTGATCGATGTTTCTCTCTCATCGATGTTTCTAACTTTCTATCCCTCTCCCTTCCTCTCTGTAAAAAATCAATAAAATATGTTTTTTAAAAAAAGAATAAAGCTTGATCACTGTGTATGAGTCACTATGCAGGGTCTGCCCCTTGAGGTGGCATTGTTCCCAATGGGGTCTGTTGAATGCCAGCATCTCCCTTTGGAGTGCCACTTATGTGGCTAGTTGGTCGAGCTCTGGTGTGATCTGAACCCCACCACTTGTGTTGTTTGTGGTCCCACTGGGGCAGGGTTCAGGTAAAGGTTGATGTCAGATGTTGTATGTAACTGTCCTTGGGCTACCTGTCTGGAGCTACTGTGCTATCAGGATGGGGCTAGTTCAGCCGTGGGCAAACTACGGCCCGCGGGCCAGATCCGGCCCATTTGAAATGAATAAAACTAAAAAAAAAAAAAAAAAAAAGACCGCACCCTTTTATGTAATGATGTTTACTTTGAATTTATATTAGTTCACACAAACACTCCATCCATGCTTTTGTTCCGGCCCTCCGGTCCAGTTTAAGAACCCATTGTGGCCCTCGAGTCAAAAAGTTTGCCCACCCCTGGGCTAGTTGGTCCCCTACATAGGGGCCATGTACTCAGGCACTCAATGAGTAGAAAGTAGCCCCTACTCCAGAGCCATCCACTCAGTCTCTCTCAGAGTCTCCAAGGGTAGTGCATCAAGAGGAGCACGCCTCAGGTTCAGGTTGGGTGCAGCCAGCCATCCCTCTGCAGAAAATTCAGCAGGGAAGAGCAGGGAAGAGCTACTGGGGCTCCTAAAGAGTGTCCTATTGAGAGTGGTGCCAGCCGAGCCTTCAGGAGGGGGGCAAGCTCTTCTTCCTAGTCCCAGACAATAAAGTTGGAAGGAGACACACTTCAAATGTCCCAACTTTGAGTAGCACTTCTTCCTTCAGTGTAGCTGAGCTCAGAAGAATGGGGCCACAAGGACTTGGGAGGGAAGATCCAAACAATCTCTTTTGGGGGGTTCTTCTAGCAAGCCTGTAAGATGGGGGTGGGCACTTCTTACCTTTTCTTGGTAAAAGCCACTGAAGGAGACATACAATGAAGGTCCCAGCCCCAAGCAGCTCTCAGACCTCCTGTGGGACTGAGCCAAGCAGGGAATGGCCCATAACTTCCAGAAATGCAGGTCAAATGAATCTCTCACTGTGGGAACAGCATGGGCTGAGTCACAGGGGAGATAGTAGTGGCCCTCCCTGCAATGCAGTCATACAACCCAACACCCAGCCATCTGATTCCTGGACAAAAGCTTCTGTGGAACACGCCTTATGGAAATCCCAGCTCTGAACAGTACTCTGATCCCCCTGCAAGAGTGAACTCAACAGAGCAAGGCCATAGGTATTAGAAGGGCAGGTGAAATGATTCAGTATGTGTTGGGAGCATCTGCTATGCACTCAAGATGGGAAAGAATGGTCCTTTTCCAAAGCTACAGAGGTCAATCACTGAGTTTTCACCAAGAGCATCTCCAGACAAAGTATGCCTCAAAGGTCCCTGCTGGGTGCTGGAAAACTCTTTTTTTAAAAAAATATATTTTATTGATTTTTTACAGAGAAGAAGGGAGAGGGATAGAGAGTTAGAAACATCGATGAGAGAGATCGATCAGCTGCCTCCTGCACACCCCCCAGTGGGGATGTGCCCGCAACCAAGGTACATGCCCTTGACCGGAATCAAACCTGGGACCCTTCAGTCCGCAGGCCAAGGCTCTATCCACTGAGCCAAACCGGTTCGGCCTGGAAAACTCTTTATCTCTTCTTTTCTGAATAACTTTGCTGGATAGACTATTCTTGGTTGGAGGTTTTTTGTTTGTTTGTTTGTTTGTTTTTCCAAGCAGTTTTAATATATTGTGCTACTTACTTCCTTCTGGCCTGCAAAGGGGGAGAGATCAACCAAAGGACTTATATGCATGCATATAAGCCTAATCAATGGATGCAGACACCAGGGAGGTGAGGGCATAAGTGGGGGGTGGGGCACAATGGGGGGATAAGGACACATATGTAATA
>NW_005871052.1:17520000-17527379 GCF_000147115.1 Myotis lucifugus | reverse complement strand
TATTTTAAAACAACTTGTACATAACAAGTTGTTTTTCTCTTCTGCTTTTAATATTCTTTCATTGTTTTTAATTTTTACATTTTAATTATCAGGTGTGTTGGTGTGGATTTTTTTTTGGCTTCCTATTATTTAGAACTTTCTGTTCTTGAATCTGGATGACTGTTTCTTTCCCCAGGTTAGGGAAGTTTTCAGCCATTATTTCTCCAAAAATTATTTTTGCACCTTTCTTTCTCTTCTCTTTCTGAGAGCCCTTTGATTCAAATGGTAGTCTTTTTAATGCTGTCTAATTAGTCCCTTAACCTAGCTCACTATGTTTCATTCTTTTTAAAAAAATATATTTTATTGATTTTTTACAGAGAGGAAGGGAGAGGGATAGAGAGTTAGAAACATCGATGAGAGAGAGAAACATTGATCAGCTGCCTCCTGCACACCCCCACTGGGGACGTGCCCGCAACCAAGGTACATGCCCTTGACCAGAATCGAACCTGGGACCCTTCAGTCCGCAGGCCGACGCTCTATCCACTGAGCCAAACCAGCCAGGGCTGTTTCATTCTTTTTTTTATTTTGTATGCTCTGGTTAGGTGATTTCCAATGCTTTGTCTTAGAGTTGACTACTAATTTTTTCTACTACATTATCTAGTTCCCTGTTGAACCCCTCAATTTCAGTTATTGTATTCTTCAGCTTTGTCACATCTAATTTGTACTTTCTTATATTTTTCATCTTTTTGTTGAAGTCCTCACTGTGTTAATCTATTCTTACCCCCAATTTGATGAGCAACTATATGATCATTACTTTGAACTCTTTATCAGGTAAATTACTTTTCTGCTATCTTATTCTTTCATTTTAACATATTCCTCAATTTACTTAGTATTTTTTGACTCTCTGTATTGTTTTATATACAGTGGATTAAACAACCTGCTCTTCCAGTCTTTATATAGTGGCCTCATGTAGGAGATGAACCTTGTCACTCAAACTTGCCTCAACTATTTGTTGTCTCTCAAATATCTGTGCTTGTCTAAGTTGCCTACTATAATTTTATAGCTCCCAGTAGTTGAGTATGTGCCAAGACCTGTCAGTGTCCTAAAGGGAAGGATCTCAATCAGCACCTAAGTTCAAATATATCAGTCCTTTGGAACCACAAGCATAAGCCCTGCTGGCCACCAGAGCCAGGTGATCTAGAGGTGTCTCCTGAGCAACTGGAGTTTCCAGACAAGTGTATACCTCTTTTCTGGCTGATACTGGCAATCTGGAGAAAAGCAGAAAACCAAGATGGCATCCACAGCCTACATTCCTTGAGAGCAGCTCCATAGACCTATGAATGTATGCCAAATCTGTAGTATTCCCCTCATGCTGAAGTTCCAGGACAAGCAAATAGGCCTTCTGTAAGAAGAACCGTGAATGTGCCTCAGTCTACACTCTGTGCAATGCCCTGTAGGTTGTATTCTTTATAGAATTGTCTCTATGATTTCTACAGTCCTGTGGGACCCAGGAATGCAAGCCCCAAACCACCCCAGCTACCAGAGCCTAATGATTAAGGGCTGTCCCCTCTGCATTAACTAAAAACTCCCACAAAGCACCAAAACAAAATGGACACCATGCATAAACACCAGTGCAAAAGACACTGGCTCTCTGGAGCATGGCAAAGGGTGAGCACAAAGATAGTAGGTCTTTGGAAAGAATTGCAGTCAACCCCAAATGTATGTTTAATTAGAAGCCCACCCTACTGCAGACAAAATGATTAAAAAATAGACCTCTTTTATAGAAAGACTGAACTCCTGGGTCTATCAGCTCTTTAAAAAATATCTTTATTGTTGAAAGTATTACAGATGTTCCCTTTCCCCCCTCATTAGCCCCCCTTCTCCTCATTCCCTCCCCTTACCCAGGCTTTCACCATGCTATTGTCTGAGTCCATCTTTTTGTGTCCTGGCGGTGGTAGCTGTTTACGAACTCTTTGTCCATTGATTACAGTTCTGTGGAACCAATGAGCATAAGCTCTACTGGCCACCAAACCAGATGGCCCTGCAGCATTCACAAAATGTTGACACCATACAAGATTATGAACTCCTCTCTGGGTGATGTCAATTATTACAGTCCAATCATACCAGGATCAGAATCTTCTCTGGCCTCCAGGCAATGAATAGACACCCCCTGGGTTGTAGCCACAAAAACTGGAGCACCAGACATATCTAAAAGCCCCCTTCCAGGAGATACTGGTGCTTTGGGGGCACAGCAACGGGAGAGCATGAAGATGGCACCCACAAATCTCAACCCTCAAAAAGGGTTCCAGCAGATTCCTAAATCTGTATGTTAAATTAGGTGTCTGCTCTCTGTCTGCTGTTTTAATGTAAGCAGGTGAGTCTCCTTTATTTTAAGTCTGGGCATAATTGGCTGCCTCTGAGCTGGGCCCTGGGGTGGGTAAGTCCAAGTGTTCAAGCCCTTTAAGAGTGGTTTCTCAGATTGCTATTGTCTTGTGGGTCTCAGGACACATCCCCTTTGGTTTTTCAAAGTTACATATTTTGAGGGCTTGTCTCTCAATGTATATCCTGAAAGTTGGGATGCCTGATATGGCATTCATTCCTCGGGGCAAAGCTTCAGGTTGGGAGTTCTTTCTCAGCTGTGGGACACTGCACCAGGGTGGGTTTTATGGTGAGATTGTTTCCTAGCCTCTTCTACCTACTTCAATGTGGTCTTCTCATTTGACAAACATGTAATTGTTACTCAGACAGCCTTTAGTTTTTATTTTTTAAGATGAAATTGTTTTCATAGGTAGCTGTACACTCAGTGTGTCTGTGAGAGTAAGTGAGTTCTGGATCATCCTGTATTGCCATCCCGAACCAGGAGGACATAAAGGCCAAATCTTCAGAGACAGACAGTAAATTAGTGTTGACAGGGTCTGAGAGGAGGAGGGTCCAGGGAGTGACTGATAAAGGGCATGGGGTTTCTTTTTGGGGTAATGAAAATGGTCTAAAATTAGTTTGCTATACCAAATATAAATATGCCAAAAATGGTGAATTTTATGGTGTGTGAATCATATATCAATAAACCTCTTAAAATAGCCTAATTAAATTAAAACTAGGCTATAACATAAATATTATGTGATCTTGGCAGTTTAGAATAGTGGAAAACTATGGATTAAGGGGGAAACATTGCCAGGTATGAATTCTGGCTTTGCCACCTACTAACTGTATAAATTCAGACAAGTCATTTACCTTATCTAAACCTCAGTTTGTATCTCTTCAAAGTAAGAGTAAGGAAACCGACCTCAGAGATGTTTGTGTCCCCCCCGCCCCGAACCCAGAGGTTGTTTCTTAGAATCTAGTTCTTTTACCAGCTCTCATTTCTGCCATTTTCTCATGAGATTATTACAACAATGGCCATTTATTAAACATTGTGCCAGCAACGTTGCGGGCTGCCTTTCCTTTAAAATCTCATTGAATCCTCTCTTAGCAGTCTTATAAGTTCTGTATTTCTTTACCCATTCTACACATAAAGAAATTGAAGCTACATGATTTATTTAAGGTCATTCTCTTAGAGTGACAGAGATTGGCATGAAAACCAGATCTTCTACCTAAATATCTTTTCACTTAAACAAAACGCATCATTAAACAGAATTAGAAAGCTATGAAATAAAGTCAAGTAATACTTTTAAAAGAGAACATGACTGTCCTCTTGGACAAGCAATCATCAAATTTCAAATCTCAGGCTGGCAGCAAGAAAAGAAGCTACCAGTATTATGTCATTAGTTTGCCAATTTTTCTTTTGAAATATTCCTGTAGCCACAAAAATGTAGGCACAAAGGATCTATGAGTAGAGAATAACTTCAAATTCTCTTGTTTTTATCTTAAAAATTCGTGTAGAGATGTCATTAAATTCCACAATGTGATTAATAGCAATATTTGAAATTAGTAAGCATCAGGAAAAAAAAAATGATGCTCTATAAAGATGTTTGGCCCTAACCGGTTTGGCTCAGTGGATAGAGCGTTGGCCTGTGGACTGAAGGGTCCCAGGTTCGATTCTGGTCAAGGGCATGTACTTTGGTTACGGGCACATCCCCGGTAGGGGGTGTACAGGAGGCAGCTGATCAATGTTTCTCTCTCATCGATGTTTCTAACTCTCTTTCCCTCTCCTTTCCTCTCTGTAAAAAATCAATAAGATATATATATTTTTTTAAAAAGATGTTTGGTGTTTTCCTAAATCCCTTCTTGTTTGAAAAGTACAGAGGTATGTGTAAAAAAGATATGCTTTTACATATCTAGTCTTTTTTCCCCTCTCTCTCCACTTGTATTTACCTTTCCCTAAGAGCTAAGAATAATTATCTTTTTATTTTAAGTATATTATATATTTCCCTTTTTATGGCAAGACGAAAGGTGAAGGCAACCTAGACTTACAATGTGGCTACATGTGACAGGCAGAGAGAAGGACTTAATGAATATTATTTTATGTAATTATCAGAAAAGCCCTCAAAGGAATAATGTAACTCCAGTCTCCAGATAAAGCCCTGTTGTATTGACATTCCTTACCCAAACAGGGAAAACTGGCCTGTGACCTCTGCATTTCACTCTGCTTTAATAATCTTTGGGGGCCTTGCTTAAGTTAGTCAGACCCTTTAAAGTATCCCAAAGTAAGGGAGAGAGAGAGAGAGAGAGAGAGAGAGAGAGAGAGAGAGAGATTAAGATTACAGCTTAGTGCTGAGGGTTTCTCAGCTAATTTTCCCACGGCTGAACTGGTATAATACACTTTTATTTAACTAACTGTGAAACTTCTGGAGAATAGGAAGTGGTGTTCTGGTTTTGAAAATTCGCATTCTATGCTGCAGTGCTTTTGCTTCAGACTCATAAAACTGAATGCCCTGCATCTGGATAATAAGTGAGAGCGTAACCCAGGAGAGTCAGGAAAAAAAAAGTCTCAAGTAAATTCTGTACTTGCTCTCCAAGCAAATCTCTGTGTACTTGCAGTTAGGATGCTAGTTAGTGGAATATTAGAAATTTCCAAGTTTGTCTTTTTAAATTTTTCTTTTATTATGTGCTATGATAGCCATACAAAATAATATATGTAACGTATATTATACAGCACAATAATAAAATGAACACTCATGAGCTGTGATTAAAGAACATCAATCTCATTTCTCTTTCTTTTTAAAATTTTTGTTCACCGCTCTAACCCCAGGACATAGTATGATACCTGTTATGTAGTAGCTTCATAAATATGTTTAAATAGATGTTTAAATCAATTTGATTTCTCCTTTTTTATATCATTACCCCAAGCCTGCCTTCAGAGGAAACAACTATCCTATATTAAAGTTTATTATTTCCTTGCATTTTTATGATTTTTTCACACATATATTGTTTACTTTTGCTTCTTTTTGAACTTATGTAATAGAATCATATACTATGTATGCTTTTATAAATTATTTCTTTTATGCAACATTAGTTTGTGAGGTTCACCTATGTATAACTATATTATCCTCCTTGTCGTTGCTGAGCTGTATTTTATTAAATGAGTGTACTTAACCTCTCTCCTGTCAGTGGATGTTTCTGCTTTTATAAACAAGGCTGCTCTGATCATTTCCAAACATGCCTCCTGGTACAAATGTGCATGAGTTTCTCTCACAGGGGTGGGGAACGTCTGGCCTGCGGGCCATAAAAGGCCCATGAAATCATTTGGTCTGGCTCTGCCAAGGCATTAGGGGTGAGTTAATTAAATGTTTGACCAAATATAGCAAATTTGATAATTTTGTATGGCCTGTGAATGATGTTATAAATATCCAAATGGCCCTTGGCGGGAAAAAAAAGGTGTCCTATTCCTGCTTTAGGATATAAACCTGGGAGAGGAACTGTACTTGGAAATTTTATTTCCAATGCCCAAAGGTCAGCCCATGAGTCAGAACTGCAATGTGCCATCTGTTCACACTAGGCCAGGGTTAGTGGGAGTGCTGTCTAAAATATTTTGACAGAGAGAGGAAGGGGGAGGTAGGCAGAAATTGACCTGGTGAGGTCAGGAGGTATCACAGATCTCTGTTCAAAGTGGGTTGTAACCCCGAATAGCTGCAGCAATCCTGAGAAAGAAGAAAGTAGGTGGGATCTCAATACCAGATATCAAGCTGTATTACAAAGCCACTGTTCTCAAAACATCCTGGTACTGGCACAAGAACAGGCATATAGATCAATGGAATAGAATAGAGAACCCAGAAATCGGCCCGAACCAATATGCTCAATTAATATTTGACAAAGGAGGAAAGAACATTCAATGGAGCCAAGATAGTCTCTTCAATAAGTGGTGTTGGGAAAATTGGACAGATATATGCAAGAAAATGAAACTAGACCACCAACTTACACCATATACAAAAATAAACTCAAAATGGATAAAGGACTTAAATGTATGACAGGAAACCATAAAAATTCTAGAGGAATCCAAAGGCAACAAAATCTCAGACATATGCCGAAGCAATTTCTTCACTGATACAGCTCCTAGGGCACTTGAAACTAAAGAGAAAATGAACAAATGGGACTACATCAAAATAAAAAGCTTCTGCACAGCAAAAGAAACCATCAACAAAACAAAGAGAAAACCCACTGCGTGGGAAAACATATTTGCCAACATCATATCTGATAAGGGCCTAATCTCCAAAATTTATAGGGAACTCATACAACTTAACAAAAGCAAGATAAACAATCCAATCAAAAAATGGGCAAAGGACCTAAATAGACACCTTTCAAAAGAGGACATTCAGAAAGCCAAGAGACATATGAAAACATGCTCAAAGTCACTAATCATCCGAGAGATGCAAATCAAAACAACAATGAGGTACCATCTCACACCTGTCAGACTGGCTATCATCAACAAATCAACAAACGACAAGTGCTGGAGAGGATGTGGAGAAAAAGGAACACTCGTGCACTGCTTTTGGGAATGCAGACTGGTGCAGCCACTATGGAAGACAGTATGGAGTTTCCTCAAAAAACAAAAAATGGAACTCCCATTTGACCCTGTGATCCCACTTCTAGGAATATATCCCAAGAAACCAGAAACACCAATTAGAAAGGATATATGCACCCCTATGTTCATAGCAGCACAATTCACCATAGCTAAGATCTGGAAACAGCCTAAGTGCCCATCAGTAGATGAATGGATTAGAAAACAGTGGTACATCTACACGATGGAATACTATGCTGCTGTAAAAAAGAAGGAACTCTTACCATTTGCAACAGCATGGATGGAACTGGAGAGCATTATGCTAAGTGAAATAAGCCAGTCAATGAAGGAAAAATACCACATGATCTCACACATTCATGGATAATAGAGACCATTATAAACTTTTGAACAATAATAGATACAGAGGCAGAGCTGCCTCAAACAGATTGTCAACTGCAGTGGGAAG